>NC_024317.1:19867046-19880237 GCF_000523025.1 Cynoglossus semilaevis
TGCCGCGTGAAGTCTCAGCATCTACAAGATGAAGAGCACAGCGGGAATTTGGGCAGTGGAAGGCGTCTGGTTACAGACCGCAAACCAACATTTGCAGGATTCGTACAAATATTTGACAGGATTGTGTCCGTGAGTGGTGGCTTAGTGGTCAGTTGTCCTAGCGGGGGGGGGGGGGGGGCGGGACAGGAGCAGATGGATGAAGCTAAGATAAATGACATGTGAAAGTCATGCATAAAGGCTAAGATGCTAACATACTTTTAGCATTTTCTATGCCATCTGTTGGGGAAACATTTGTATTTCAGGGAAAAGGCAGAAGTGTTATGATAATATCAATCAATTTGGAAAAGTTTGGCGGGCCCGATTTAAAAAGCTAAACGGGCCGCATCCGGCCCCCGGGCCTTAGTTTGCCCATGTCTGGTCTGGAAGGTTTCAGGTTTGAGTCCACTCCGGCTGCCAGGTTACCACTGAGGTGCTCTGCAGCAAGGCACCATCCCTTCACTTTGGTGATGGTTAAAAAGTAGAAATCACATTTTTGTTGTGTGTGCTGGTGCAGACAAATCATTCACTTTCCACTTTTCTTTCTTTCTTTCCTGTTGGCTCTGGTACGGATTAGCATTGTCCACAAAAATAACCTTGGAGCCCAAACTGGTATTGATGATGCACCACGTTATATCCACCATTACCTCAGCTTGTAGTCCGGTGGTTGAAGCATCCGTCTTGTGATCAGGGGACTGCTTGGTGGAATTCCTGCCCGGTTTACGGTGTCATGGGCAATCACCAAGAACTCTCCCCCGAGTCCGGGTTTCTCACAGTGCTGCTGTTTCGTAGAGGACAAACTTATGCCAAGAAGAGGCAAAAAAAAAAAAAAAACAACCAACTTTTAAGGCGCTAATTGCGCCACTTGATCCTTTTTGAACCATAGCCTTATTTGCTTCTCAAACTGGTTCCCGTGGTACTTCCCAGTTGTAAAACCAGCCAAGGAAAGTCTTAGAATTTACTGGACCTTCATGAAGATACAGTAGGTCTTCATCATCCTAGAAGGTTTGATTATTTGCTTTCAAGATATTGATATTTTATATTTTAAGATGCTAATCGCTAGGGCTGAAGTAAGGACCATAGAAGTACTGTGCCATATAACTACAGCCATTTAATCAAAAGTAGTAAATATATATCATATAGTATTCAATGTAGGTAGATCACTTTACCCCGATCATTTGAAAAGTAGCTCCCAAGCCTAGAATATAGGACAGCAACCTTTAGGCTCCAGTTCATTCAGAGATATCTGACCAAATCCGAACGTCCTGCGTGAAGGGATGCGGCTAGCTGCGTTTTCGGATGTGTCGATAAGTAAAAAAAAATCGCGTTTGTTTTTTTCCCCCGAGTGCGTGAGGTTTGAAGGAGCTTTTGTTTAATATTTCTAACCCATTTTTTTTTTTAATGTTTTTTCATGGAGTTAAAGGGTGGCGCTGTTAAGTTTATCCCGGAATATCGTGTTTATCTTTCGTACCGAATAGACTTGATTTTGACAGTAACGCTGTTCTATCTAGAACAGGCGTGGGCAAACTTTTTGATTCACGGGCCACAGGTGGTCCTAAAATTGAACAGGGGGGCCGGGTCGGGAGCAGACAGATAGATAGATTACATGTAAAACTCATGCATAATAAGGATAATTAGCTAAACTGCTTTTATCATTTTCTACGCCATCTATTGGGGAAACATGGGTATTGCAGGGGAAAGGCAGAAGTGTTATGATATATTATAAATTATATAATTTGGAAAAGTTCCAATCCGGGCCGGATTAAAAAGCTGAACGGGCCGCATCTGGCCTTAGTTTGCCCACGCCTGGTCTAGAACATGGATCAGTGACATTCTCTGACTCTGTGAGGGGCGGTTAAAATGTCATCTCGCCGTAACTGTTTTCTCATGTTTTTAGGTTGAGGGGTCAACTGTTCAACTGTACAAAAGGATTTGGCCTCACCTCCTCCCTCTCCCCCCCTCCGCCCCCCCCCTTCACCACCTTCTCCTCATGTCTCATGTGTTTACAGGAATGTCACTGAGCTGTGTTAATCTGTTCGAACCAAAGTATCCAAACAGCTTCGGGCTAAATCAGATTTCAGAGGAATCTGAAGTCTTAGCAGATTTAAATTAAAAAAGTGGAAAATTGCAAAAAAGTGCAAAAAAAAATGCAAATTTACCTTCAGAAAAGCAGAAAAAAAATAAAAAAATAAACTCAATAAATTAATGTTTAATTATCTGTGTGCTCAGTGCGAGCGGATAAAATCATTGACGCGTCGCTATCTCAAAACGGCTTCAGAAGGAAAAGATAAAGAAGAAGAAAAGTCACAAAGTTTCCATCAACGTAATCAATGCTCCTATCTGATGAATCCACATTTAACATAAACCTCCGCCACAAATGGGAATTCATAAAACCTTCTGGCAACCCTGACATTAGTGAAGCACTGGAGGCCCCGCAGCCGAGCAACTGGAGGCTGCAGCCACACACACACACACACGCGCACGCCCGCGCACACACTCCTCCTTCTAGGTCAACATACCTGATAAACAGGTACATTTGGCCAGGGCCCAGGGGGTGAGTGTGTCACGTAGCTTACGGGAAACTTAACAAATAGTGCCAAAAAAAAAAAAAAAAAAAAAAAAACCAGGGAGAAAGAATGGGGCGGAGCCTCTGGAGTGTGACCTCAGTGCATTGTTGCCTGGTAAACACACTCATTATGCCCTTCCCTGCAGTTACTGATTAAACACTTTCAGTTTTGCCCGACACAATTACCCAGTGTAATGTAATAGGACTGGACAGACTGGGTTCACTGGGAGAGAGGGGACGGTTACTGCAGTGACATGGGACTGTAGTGTCTCCGCACATACTGCAGTAGGGTCCGCACATACTGAAGTAGTGTCCTCACATACTGCAGTACTGACTTCCCATACTGCAGTACTGACTTCCCATACTGCAGTACTGACTTTACATTCTACAGTACAGACTTCACATACTGTACTACTGACTTCACATACTGCAGTAGTGTCCTCACCTACTGCAGTAGTGTCCTCACGTACTGTAGTAGTGTCCGCACATACTGCAGTAGTGTCCTCACATACTGCAGTAGTGTCCTCACATACTGCAGTACTGACTTCCCATACTGCAGTACTGACTTTACATTCTACAGTACAGACTTCACATACTGTACTACTGACTTCAGATACTACAGTAATGACTTTGCATACTGCAGTAATTACTTTACATTCTACAGTACAGACTTCGCATACTGTACTATTGACTTCAGATACTGCAGTAATGACTGCATACTGCAGTAGTGTCTTCACATACTGCAGTACTGACTTTACATACTGTACTACTGATTTCAGATACTACAGTAATGACTTTGCATACTGCAGTAATTACTTTACATTCTACAGTACAGACTTCACATACTGTACTACTGACTTCAGATACTACAGTAATGACTTTGCATACTGCAGTAATTACTTTACATTCTACAGTACAGACTTCACATACTGTACTACTGACTTCAGATACTACAGTAATGACTTTGCATACTGCAGTAATTACTTTACATTCTACAGTACAGACTTCACATACTGTACTACTGACTTCAGATACTACAGTAATGACTTTGCATACTGCAGTAGTGTCTTCACGTACTGCAGTAGTGTCCTCACATACTGCAGTAGTGTCCTCACGTACTGCAGTACTGACTTTACATACTGTACTACTGATTTCAGATACTACAGTAATGACTTTGCATACTGCAGTAATTACTTTACATTCTACAGTACAGACTTCGCATACTGTACTATTGACTTCAGATACTGCAGTAATGACTGCATACTGCAGTAGTGTCTTCACATACTGAATTACTGACTTCACATACTACAGTACTGACTTCACATACTGCAGTAGTGACTTCACATACTGCAGTACTGACTTTACATTCTACAGTACAGACTTCACATACTGTACTACTGACTTCAGATACTACAGTAATGACTTTGCATACTGCAGTAGTGTCTTCCCATACTACAGTACTGACTTCACATACTTACTATATTTAACACGTGTATTTACCATAAGCAGTGTTCATACCTCAGCTGCAGATATTTCTTCATTCTCAGGTTTTACTTTTTATTCCTATTTTACCAAAAAGACTGAAGGTAAAAATATATTAAAAAGTTTCAAATTGAATTTTAACATTTTTATCAGCAGAACAGCTACACGAATCATATTCAGCGTTTCTCGGTGTTCACCCTGCAGCAAACGTTGTACTTTCAGTTAGCAGTGTGCAAGTGCGAGTAACACCGCGTTTGTATGTGCGTTTGTATGTCATCGATAACCAGCGTGTGTGTGTGTGTTATGACCAGAGCCGCTCCTTGACTGTTACCGGGAACACTTTACAGCTCGCTGTTTACAGCCTTTACTGACAATAGTTAATGTTGCTCTGGACGTTATCAGTGTTTGACGTGCTTTATTTGCCACATGATGAAATGACCCAGAGAGTCGTAGAGGTCACAGACTCAGATAACAAACGTTGGTCATTTTCGGATTATTTGAAGTTTTGTTTGATTTTGATAGGAATAATAATTCATATTAGCATGTTAGCATTCATGGGCAAATCACTTGTCAGTTCTGTAAAGTGGCTCTCGTGTGTTGGCTTGCGGGTCTGTTTTTCAAATCTTTAACATTTTGGCAAAAACTTCAAAAACGATCATAATGTGTATTATGTAAAACTTAGAATCACAGACAACAGTCTGCCAATCAAATGACAGCAACACTGCTTTCATCCGAACATCTAAATGCACGAAAAACTATTTTTATTCTCTGCCCCCGGCCGACACCTGATCTCTACGATGATGACTGAATTTCCTGGATGTGATTTACAGAAACCAGACTAGTGGAGACAGGTGACAACAACAGCTTTAACATCACGTGTAGAAATACAGATAAAGTTTTTTTTTTTTTTTTTTGCATGAAACCTTATACCTTTGACTGACTCTGTCAGGTGACACTGGATCGGCAACAAATCATTCTGTACAGGCCTGCAGTTCTATTTTGTTGTCAAAGATTAACGACAGTAGAGAAATATCTTCCCTGATCATGTTATTTATTTGGAAACATTTGGAGGGAGAGGACAGAGTTTGTCTTCTCAATATTTGAATTAAATACAAAAGTGAGTTTGTATTTAACTATGTTATGTTTAATTCAAACATAGCAAATATATATATATATATATATTTGATATATTTGATGCTGAACCTTATCAATTTATATTTGTTAAGGTTCAGCACATCTACGGTCTGATACTATTTTCCTTCCTTATATATATATTTATATATATATTTATATATTTATATATATTTATATATATATTTATATATATGTATATATATATATGGAAGGAAAAAAGTATCAGACCGTAGATGTGCTGAACCTTAACAAATATAAATCGATTTACATCTGATTTACGTTTAAAAAGAAAGTCAAAAACGAATATGGATTTACTAAGTTATACAAATGCAGGGCAGTTATATCTGTCATGACCATAGTCTCTAAATCATCTCCATCCACAAATCAAATGTCCAGCTACAGACTGGAGAGACCAGACCTCGTGAACCTGGTCTCCGGTCTGGTCTCCAGACTCCTCACAGTTACTTTAAACTGAGTTGTAAAGGTTTGTTGGCATTCAACATGTAACTCCCCTCACTGGCCTGTAGTTGGAGCTAATTACACATTTAAAGCCCTGCTTTTTTTATTCACATAAATTGTTTCATGTAAATCTGAAAATTTCGTCTGGTGACGTAGACTGATTGTCCACTGGATATGAATTTTAAAAAAAAGACGCATTAAAAGACTCTTAGCTTGTTAGCATGTTACTAGTGCGCTAGCTCAAGTCGTGTTGGCGGGTTTAGCGAGTTTTTTTATTTCGAGTAGCGGACAGTACATGTCAATTTTCACCAGGCTAGGAAGAGGTAAACGCCTTCAACCTTTCTTCTTCTTTGGTCTCTAACAGCAGACCTGACTCTTGCTAGTTGCATTACTGCCACCTACTGGGCGATTTTTCAGACACTAAATTCTTGAAACTATAATAACGTTTACTTTACCTGTATGTTTAAATATTTATTTTGTGTTTTTGTGTGTGTGTGTTTGTGTGTGTGAGGACAAACTGTGGACAAAGGGTGTGTGTGTGTGTGTGTGATGACAAACTGTGGACAAAGCTTTCATTGAGGGTCAGTTGTTTACACTGGAGTGTCCACAGTTATTAATTTTCTAGACCACAGTGGTGTGGGTGTGGGTGTGTTTGTGATCGTGTACTGAAAACACCAACTGTTACTGTAACACTTCTGGATTATGAAACAATTGAAGCACTGAACGGAACAGGTTCCACCGGCTTTGGGCCAAAAACAGTCGCATCACTTTTATTATCAAATTTAACGAAGTGGCTGAAGCTAAACCAGGTGATGGCTCCAGACCCCGACGCGGGAGAAGAGCCCTTCTTTGTGAAAGATGGCGTTTGGGTGATGTCACGGCCTGTTAGTTATTAAGAGACGATGGCTCTCAGTAGAGGGAGTGTGACCTTTGTGTGTGTGTGTGTGTGTGAGACGTAACAATTTCCTGTTTTAATCAATTCATGTTCACAACTTACAAAAACAAGGAAGTCTGCCACGAACCTCTTCAACAAATGCAGCTGCAGTGTTTATATGCGTGTAAAAGTGTGTGTAACTCCAAATGTGTGTGCGCGCGGTCGTGCGTGTGTGTGTGTTTTAATGATCTTTTTTTTTTTTTTTTTTTTCACTAACATGATGTCACTGTTAAACAAGCAGCCAAATGAACACAGATATTTCATTGTGTGAGTTGTTCCCTTGGCTCAGCAGCTGTCCCTGAACCGATGCTTTCACTTGGCACTGACTTCCAGGTGAACAAGATGATTGTAATTGATTAGCAAAGATGGCTGAAGGCGGGCAGGCATGTACAGGTGACACTCCTCTGTAAATGACATGTACAACTTAATACATGCTTTCGGCTAATTATGATGTGGAACGAAGAACGACAGGCCAACCCTCTGCCATAAAAAAATGACTGGGTGGGCCACACTTGGCCCCCAGACCTTAAGTTTGACACATGTGGTCTATAGGATTCAACATGGAAGCTCCTGCGGGCCAAAGTAAAATGACTTGGGGGGCAACACTTGTCCCCCAGACCTTAAGTTTGACACATGTAGTCTATAGGATCCAACAGGGAAGCTCCTGCAGGCCAAAAAAAAATGACTGGGTGGGCCACACTTGGCCCCCAGACCTTAAGTGTGACCCAGTTGTTCGATAGGATCCAACATGGAAGCTCCTGCAGGCCAAAAAAAAATGACTGGGTGGGCCACACTTGGCCCCCCGCCCTTAAGTTTAACACATGTGCTCTATAGTATTCAACATGGAAGCTCCTGCGGGCCATAAAAAAATGACTGGGTGGGCCACACTTGGCCCCCAGACCTTGAGTTTGACACATGTGGTCTATAGGATTCAACATGGCGACTTACATTCTATTTATTTACTCTTATAATTACTTATCTGTCTTGTCCCCCTCCCTCCCCCCCACAAACTTTTGTACCTTTTACTTCCTCATGGCGAATTACATAACAAATTCCCAAAAGTGTCCGTCCCTGGCTCCGCCCACTTTTTGAACACTGGACCGCTTCAGACAATTGCTGGTTCAGCCCCATTGTTGCTTTTTGTTACTGGCTGCTAGCTGAGATTTTTAGCCAACGCTTTGACAGGTAGTGTCGCCTTTCCTCTCTTTGTTTCCCACCGCATCGTCTGATACGGCGATACGGTTACAACAGCGCACAGTGTTTGTTTGTCATCCATGTTTGCCATCACCAGACTGAGGTCTTATGTAAGAAGGACACTTCAGTTTGAATCATTGAATCAAAAACACACATACGTTTTAACAACAACAAAAAAACAAACTGTTGAAACACTTGGAAAAACAACAACATTTTTTTATGCCCTATCTATTTGTATAGACTCACCTATATGATGACATCATAAAAAAAAAACAACCCTATAGGACAGTGCTTCTCAATTGTTTCCTGTCACGCCCCGCCTTGAGGAGAGAAATGTTTTCACGCCCCCCAACCCCAATCCACACCTTGCGAATTGAAATACTATCGAGAACCTGATCACATGCATATATTTTTATCTGCACAAACCACTGTATGAGTTGCTGCCACCTAGTGGTACACTTATGTCCATATGCGTATATGCCATATTCCCTGCCCCTCCTGGCACCTCACCGTGCCACTCCAGGGGGGCCCCCCGCCCCACTATTTGAGAAGTATTGCTATATATTTATTTAATAAATAAATAAGCAATAACAATAACTTGGGGGACAAGTGTCTTTCCCAGAGAGTGCAATCGTCCAATGGCAGGTGTCCAGGTCTTTGACAGTTATGTCTCTTCTCCATCAGCCAAAATACATTCATACGTCTTCCTGGTAAAATTCCACATTCTGTGCCAACACATTCCACACTGCAGCGTTTCACCAACCACACCTCTGGGCTACGAGAACAAATCGATCATGTGCTCAGTCTGACTTCAGAAGAAGTCAGCCAAGATACAGTAACAGCTATTCTTTTACACATGATATAAAATAATTATTAAAATCCTGATATAAAATGAAGACGTAAGTCGAATATGTTTCATTTTCACCACCAAATCCGGTACAGTCACCAATATGATGGTGATGGCTGATGTTACAAAAGGGAGTGCAGACATTGCCCCCTTGCGGGATAATGAAATAGTGCTCTACCAGGTAAAACGTAAAACGCTCACTTTCCGACTGTTGTGTTTTATTTAAATATGCCAGATGCGTCTTTTTTCTTTGTATTTCAATTTCAATTCCAATTTGATACATGGCAACATTTTTGATCTGACTGATTAGATCTTGTGTCGCATTTAGAAATCGCTCTCAGTTCTCTGTTAATCCCGCTTGAACTTCGAAGGCACGTGCGCACAATCTAGTGGCGGTTCTGTGTAAGTGACGCCTGCAGGGGTAGAAATTACAGCAGTCATCCGGGTGAGGGCAGTAAAGAGGGAGGGAAAAAAAGAAAGAGCAGAATTCTGGAGATGGCCACAAATCTGTCAACAAAAGCAGGATGCAAGGGTTGCCAGATATCAGATATCTTTTTCAATGTCCATCACTTCTCCAGCTGGGGTTCAAACAGATCTGAATTTTTTTTTTACTGTAAGGCAAGCGTGCTAACCACATCACTGCTGATAGTGTGAGGCTGACAGCTGATGTCATCGGTTGTTTTGTTTGTTGAGTAAAAATATGAACACTGTCATGTGTTAATCTGAGTGTCTGCCTGCTCTACTCGTCATAGGTTTACGTGTCTGCCTGCTCTACTCGTCATAGGTCTACATCAGGCAAACGTTTTGACTCGCGGGCCACAATTGTCCTAAAATTGAACAGCGTAAAAGTCATGCATAAAGGCTAAAATGCTAACATACTGTTAGCATTTTCTATGTCATCTGTTGGGGAAATATTTGTATTACAGGGAAAAGGCAGAAGTGTTATGATAATAAAAATACATTTGGAAAAGTTTAGTGGGAACGATTAACCCTTTCATGCATGACGGTCACTACAGTGGACAGCTATGAAAATGTCATTTTCTATGATAAGAATAGGTTTTTGATGGCAGTGTTGCATATAAGCCTCTACAGTGGATGCCTGAGAATCACCCAACACTGCCATACAGTGGTGAGCCTTTGCAACTGCAGAATAATTGTGTCAACATTCAAAAAGAAAATTTGGTGTATAAAAACAGAACCAAATCAGTTCTTATTTTTATGTCTAAAAACACATAAAAACACTTAGTAACATTTTTTAAACTCAGTATATCATGGGTCATGCATCAAAGGGTTAAAAAGCTAAACGGGCCACATCCGGCCCCCGGGCCTTAGTTTGCCCATGTCTGGTCTCAATGATATTTTCTTAGAAATACAAAAAATAAAATTCACTCACTGTCCTGAGTTTTCTAACATAGATTTTTAAGTGAGTGTCGACAGGGTGTGGTGAAGACAAGAGGTGCAGACGCGGGTGTAGACACAGGCAAACACTTTTATTCATGTCTGTCTGAGGAGAATCACAACAGTTTGGTTTCACAAATATTGAACAGATGTTTTTAAAAAAAAAAACAGGCGTGACACTTTGGTGTTCAGACATCGTCAGTGTGAAGCAACAAAAATGACTGTATGTCTGTACCGTCTGCCGTCAACCCACTGTCGGGGAGATTTTTTTTTTTTTCCAACAATAATTTAATCTGGTCGTGGAACAGGTTGACTGAGACAAATTAGGATTAAAAAAAAAACAAAACAAAAAAACAAAAACTGAAGTGCAGTCACTTTAACTCAGTCAACCAGTCACTCACATACACACACACACGCACGCCGACGCACACATACACATCTAACATGGCCTCAACCACACAAGGAGAAAGAGATGGAGAGAGACAGAGAGAGACAGAGAGAGAGAAGGAAAAAAGGGAGAACGCAGTAAACAAATTAAAGTGGCTTCATGTTCATGTATATTCCATATATTATATGAACGTAAACACACTCATCAAACAGGGAATCCTTCGAAACTCAAAATCGGTTTGTGCAAAAACGTGTGGAGAATCATGTCTGCGGTTTGTTGGGGAAAGTGTCGTCTGTTCGATGGAGGTTCCAGATAAATTGTTACACATAGAGAAACTGCGGCAGTGAACGGATCACGGCCAACGTCGGACGTCGAACTCCGGTTTGTTGATCTGTGGGAACAAACAGATAGTACCACAGTACTATATTGATGCACTTTCGTGATGCTGTATCGATTTTCCGTATGTTTTTCCCCATTCAAAATAACTGAAAAACGAATGAATTTGTTCCAGCCTACCAGAAATATACTATTAATAAATTAAATTAACCCCTCCCATCTAAACATCAAAAACATAAATATAATAAACAAATATATTGATAATTTAAAATAATAATAACTAAGGAAACATTTTATATTATTGTTATAAAAATGAGTAAAGTGACCTACCGAGGGACAGTGAGCGAGACGGGGCCGCTAAGGTATATATATACACATATATTTTTATATATATATTTATATATTTATATATATATATATAACGAACTCCGCAGCAGCTTTGGCATCTGAGCTTTCGGCCTCCCCGCGCCGTACGATTAAGCTGACGCCAGCCCTCGGTTGAGCACTCGTAACTAAATATTTCCTTGTATCACGAGCAAAATCTCGCAATGGAATACTCGTATTTTGGGAAGCTCGAATCCACGGGTTCCACTGTAAAGTTATTACATAATTAATCTAATTATATATATATTATGATATATATTTAACAATTAATAATGATTTAATAATTGTTTAAAAAAAAAACCTCAATATATCGTCACGTAGTATTGCAGTATATCACAGTATAGCCTTACCCCTGTATTGTGATACTGTATGTATCGTATCGCCAGATTCTTGTCAGTATACACGACTATATGATATACTGGGCCATTTTTTTTCCTTGAAAAAATTACAATTTACTTAAAAATATTTATTTGTTCTTTTGCTAAAAAATGAAGAATTTTTTTTTTTTTACAAAAAAAGTCAAAATGTTCCAAACAGATCGGGTCATATTAGAACCTTCTGAGTTTTTACATATATATATATTTATTTATATATATTTATATATATATCTTAGTATTATTTACTTCATGTAAATGTGCTGTGCTTCGGGTCAGGGGTCAGAGGTTGGGGACTTTCATACCTGTGTATATGTCACTGCTCACTGAAGAATCTCAGACAGCTTCTCGTGGTAATATTCATAGTTGTCTTTACAATCTTCCCACAGGTTCAGAGGTTGGTCCTCGTTTTCCACAAACGTGTCCCAGATGTAGGAAAAGTCCAAAGGTTTCATCACCCTCAGTTTGCAGCCGGCAGCATTCAGGCTCTTCATCCCGGCCTGGATCTCCGCTTCTTCCCACTCAAAGAGCCGCGCTGCAAAAATGCTCAACTTGATGTTTTTCCTGGCCTTCAGCACCTCGGCGATCTTTTCCGCGCAGGCAGAGCAGGGACTAGAAGAGACGTACCTGAGAGGAACACACACGCGACTGGAGTTGTTAAAGGTTTACGTGTCGTTTTTGTTCAACTGGAAAAAAGAAATGGAGGTTGAAAACACAGGAGCGTGTTTTAAATAGCGGGGCGGTGTGAGGTACCGGGGGGGGTGTGAGGGACTTCCAATGGAATATGGCACGATGGACATAAGTGTACCACTGCTGTAATGCTTGAATGATAACAAGCCTCCAGTCCACTAGGTGGCAGCAACTCATACAGTGGTTTGTACAGATAAGAAATATACATGTTATCAGGTTCTTAATTTGCGGGGTGTGGGTTAGCCGGGGGGTGGGGGGTGAAAAAATTTCTGTCCCCTAAGGCGCCACCTTGGGGATAGAATTCTAAGGGGGGGGGGCGAAACGAACATGTCCTCATGTCCATAGTTATGGGAAATGGATAACTTATAACCGATATCGGGAAGGAATACTGGGAGTGTTGCATTTTGGTGTTTCGATCGTGGATGAACTCTTCTCCGTACCTTTCTGCTGTGTCCACTGAATAACTTACGTTCAGGAATAAACAAAGTCCTATCCCATCCTATTTCCAAAACAGAGAGCTAATGCTACTTCTGTCTTAAATCAGTTCAGCGGGTTGACACATGGCTTCACCACTTGTCAGAGGGCCAGCTTGAAGGACCTTGTTTACATAGAACCGGCTGCTAGGATGTATGATTGGACAGTGACCGACAGAGGTGGGACCAAGTCATTGCTTTGCAAGTCACAAGCAAGTCTCAAGTCTTTGCACTCAAGTCCGAATCAAGTCTCAGGTCAAAATAGGCGAAGTCCGAGTCGAGTCCAAGTCAAGACTGAAAAGTGTCAAGTCAAGTCCCAAGTCCTGCCGTTTCTGTTTCGGGTCCTTTTTCGAGTCCTTCCACTCACTGCCCCTCCTTTTTTGTTGAACATCTCGTAGTTTTTAAATCCGAACAACACGATCTTTGGTATCATTTTCTCTAACCCGCGCATTGTTCTACAGCTCTTTCTCATTGGTTGTCCCGCAATTTGATTGGC
>NC_024317.1:19880571-19904663 GCF_000523025.1 Cynoglossus semilaevis
CGAGTCTGACTCGAGTCCAAGTCATGAGACTCGAGTCCACACCTCTGGTGACCGATTGGAGGCGGGGTTTCGCGAAAAGGTCAATTTTTCTTCGGCATTAATTCATTATTACGGTTGATTGTCGGACTGTCAGAGGTACTGTACCAGGTTATTGTGTATTTGAGAGCAGGGTCGTAGTCAGGCAGGCACTGGATGAAGAAGGCCTCTTCAGCGTGAGCACCACTGTGTTCGTCCTCCAGATAACCTCTCAGAAGTCCATCACTGGCTTTGCCTTTGTCCACTAGGTAACACAGGAAGGTCTTGTTACGTCCGGAGGAGTATTCCACGTTCTTGAACTGGAACTTAAATGCGAACGCATCGATTCTGTCCCTGTAGAGAAGACCAAAGATAAAATTAAATGGGACATGTCCACGTTTAACCAGCAGGTGGCAGTGTTCTGCACTTGTATATTATGGAGTTCTTTTTTTAATTTTGTTATTCCGAGTCTCTTGGACAGTAGGCCTAGGGCGATAATCAATAAAACCGTTGAATTTTTTTTTCTTTGTTCATCAATGCGTGTCAGGCAGAGCAATTAAATCCTCTTCCACTAGGTGGCAGCAGATGGTTATTAAAACTGAGAAAAGATCATCAGAGCTGTTGAAGAAGATCTCTGTTGAAGTTGAGTCTTTCTTCAATTCCTGCCACTATGTGAGCGTTGTCTTCCACTAAACAGGAGTAGATTTTTAGTACATTTAAACGACAATATTATTACATTTCATTACGTGAGATTTTTTGTTTGGTGATGTGTCGTGGCTTAAAAAAATGTTGGGAAACACTGACCTAAAGCATCGACCTGACACTCAACACTCACTGAGGTGGTTTGGTAGCCGAAGTAAATACAAACGGAACAGCGCAAAACGGTGCAGTTAGCTACGTACATCACAAAAGCTTCACCAGCTTCCCACCCCAACACCCCTTCATATATATATATATATATATATATATATATATATATATATATTAAAATTTTGATTTATCAGTCCTTAACACCTTCTTCCAGTCTTCAGTTGTCCAATGGCGGTGTTTCGTGGCCCAGGAGAGCCTCTTTGTCTTATTCTGACATCTTAGCGATGGCTTTCTTGCTGCAACTCGTCCTCAGAATCATGTCGTCCGTTTCAGTTGTGGCTTTGGGTCTGCCAGACCGCTTCCTGTCAGAGTTTGCCTTTTGATGCTGAAGGAAACTGTACTCACTGACACCTTGGCTTTCTTTGCAATTTCCCTGTTGGAAAGTAACACCTACATTGTTATGATGGTCCGTCTCTCTTCCATTGTTAATTGCCTTTTTGTCGCCATTTTTGTAGCAACACATTACTTTCTGCAGTACAATACAGTTCAGTGCTCATGAGGGCCTGGTACCACAGTGTGTTCCAACACTGCTTTTATGCAGACAGAGGGGGTTGTAAATAATCCAGAAAAGTTGGAATTATAATTCAACCTTCATTGCTGCAGAACAGCTTTAAATTCTTAACCCACTTCGTGTTCCCTGAAAATGGCCTTTTTGTATGATTCTGAAATGTACATTATTTTTCAGTTTTGGGGAAGCAAACCTTTTTTTTTACCAAACCTCTGGCTGTTCAGTACTTTCCTTTGTACCATTTTAAGCAAATCATCGGATTTGCATGACTTGAATTGCAATAAATAACTGGAAAAATTAGGGTGTTCTAAAACTTTTGGCCGGCCCCCTTATATATAATTAGGGGGCCGGGTCTGTAACGAGGAGTGTTCAGATACCGTAGTAAAATGCGAGGCACATTCAGGTACTATCGAAAATTTGAGAATCGTAAAAAATATATTGTCAAAAAACATGTCGCTGTTCAGTACTTACCTTTGTACCATTTTAAGCAAATCATCGGACTTGCATGACTTGAATTGCAATAAATAACTGGAAAAATTAGGGTGTTCTAAAACTTTTGGCCGGCCCCCTAATATATAATTAGGGGGCCGTGTCTGTAACGAGGAGTGTTCAGATACCGTAGTAAAATGCGAGGCACATTCAGGTACTATCGAAAATTTGAGAATCGTAAAAAATATATTGTCAAAAAACATGTCGGGCTGATGTGCAGAGAAATTCTATTCCATAGTTAGTAAAAAAAATTAAAAAAAGCAGGGAGAGAGAGTAGGGGTCATGCATATAGCCCACAGGAAGTCAGGTGTTTTAAGCCGGTGCAGAAACCTCCTTGTTGTAGAGCAGTAGTGAAGAGCACTTCCTCAATGAGTTGCATTATTTATTTATTTTTTTTCATTCTAAAATATCAAATTTATTTTTGGAAATTCTGCAGGAAACTTCCTGCACAGACTGTTTAAAGCAACTGGACAAGTCCAGAGTGTCAAATGAGTGAGGCTTGGCAGGGGTGTTAAGGAGAGTAGTTACATTCGAACTCTGTGAAATGAGACCCCCACCAGCACCGCCTCCCCCCCCTCGTCTTCCCCCTGACTGTCACCAGTAACCTCGATGGTCATGTCAGCTGCTGTCGAGACTCTGTAATGGCATCAGCAGCGGATAAATAGACACAGTTCAGTATGTGATTTAGAAGCAAGGGAGTATTTATCCCTTGTTGTTGTTGTTGTTGTTGTTGTTTACTCCAGTAACGCCGGTGCAATTCTCGACAGCAGCTCATTAATGGACAGGTTTCTGCTGCCTTTGGTGTCTCATCTGTTTAATAACAGTGATAAAACCACATCACTTGTTAAGACTTAACCGTCAACAACACACTGAACTTGAGTTGTTGATCGCTCGGACCCAAGACGGTCAGTGACACGAACTACACCGGTTTAAAGTGCACCTACCCCTGGATGATCTCAAATGGAGGTAGTTCCATTGGTTCCACCTTGAACTCTCCATTCTGACCATTGGCCACCGCACCACCGGCAGGTTCCTCAGCTGCTGGAGCACCTTCATTGTTCTCCGTCTTCTCCGGAATGTTCTCTTCTTCTTTTCCAGATTTTGCCCTGTCGGCCGCGTCCGGCTCTTTCCTGTCTTTTCTTCTGGCCACAGCTCGACCTTTGTCAGCCATCGTACAAACGACGTGGGAATAAAAAAAAAAAAAAATCCAAAGACGCAGTGGGGTGGACAGGAGATGAGGACAGAGGGTGAGGACAAAAGACCTGAGGAAAAACCACCGGACAGAAGACAGGCAGGGATTGAGGGTGAGTAAAGGGGCGGCGGGAGGGGAGTGGTCTGTTGAAGTCGAGGTGGTGGTGGTGTTGGGGGGGGGGGGTTACAGAAAGAAAGAGCATGGAGCTACCTCTGTGTTGGGTTCACAGAGCAGACTAATATGAAGAGAGTCATGAATCTCTCTGTAATTGTGTTCACTCGGTAAAATGAAGATGAAGTCAAATTATTATTTGGATCGAATCCGTCCAGTGAGTGATGTCGAAGGGTCCTGTGCGAGAGCCAGTGTAAAATCTCCACATCAGCAGCTTTGGTCTAAAAATATCTGCCGTGGCCTTTAAAGGCTCAGAGGTCAACCTGGGGTAGACACACACAGACAGCTGCAGGCCACAGACAGCAGCTCTATTTAAAGAGGCTGGAGCTGAGGGTCCAGGTCTGGACGGACTCTTCGGTCCCAACAATGTCGTGTGTTTGTGTGTGTGTGTGTGTGTGTTCAATCAGGTCTGAGCTCCCTTTATTGCAGATATCTGTATGACTCAAGGTGACAACAGAGGTTGTCGACGAACATAAATGACACCATTCATTCCTGGGGCATGAATTTATAAAAGAACAATAAGTAACTACCGCTAGTGCCCCCTACAGTCTTATTCTCTTATTACTCTCTCCAGCTATGTCAAAAAATAATGCCACCCTCATCCGTCACTGTCCACACATTGTATAGTCCCACCTTTGCCCTACGTTCGACATGGTTATTAAGCAGTTTGTCCACTAGGGGGCAGGGCGGCGTTAATTTTCGCTCCAGTGTCAGTTTCTCTATACTATAACAAGGAGGTGAAATTTATGTTCCTGGAAGAGGTCTTTGTTATAGTGAAAGACTCAAAATATTACAGAGTCTGTTATTTAAAAAGTATACATAAACAATTGTTTAATACAGCCGTGAATAGTACAAAGTAAAATAATAACAAACAGAATGTGGTCTTCTCACATGTGTTCAAGTCTTTTCTAAAACCCGTTGTTTACAGACTGGCTTTTATATGACGTCCATGGAATGTCCAAGGGAAAAAGATAGACGCCAAGTGCGAATAGCCTGCACAACCAGCAGATGGCAGCATATGTCTTATGTTTAAAAAAAGCTTCAGTTACTGCATGATTATTATTGCATTATTAATGCAAATTAAAATGTTATGAGCTTCCCTAGTGGTTTGTGTTGTAATCTGACTCCCATTAGGATTGGACGAGACAAGTAGTTGTTAATTTTATAGCATAACTTACATTATTTCCGTTTATTTATTATTTGATTCTTAATTATGTTTTATTTTGAAAAATTACCGGTCAATATTTCCGTTTATTTATTATTTGATTCTGAATTATGTTTTATTTTGAAGAATTACCGGTCATGTCTTACCTACATCCGCTACCTTCTTAAAAGGTGTGCTCCAGCCAGTAACTAGTGATGGGAAGACCGGCTCTTTTTACTGATTCTTTGACTCTACAAAGTACACAAAATACCATAAGCAATTAAACCATATGAAAACATAAATAAAAACACACCACAATGTAAAAAATAAATGAGAACAAAAGAGACCCGACCTCTCTGTCACGTGACAAATGAAACGAATCTGCGAGAACGAAGCGAAAGATTAGTTCACAGCGAAAGATTAGTTCACGGCGAAAGACTAGTTCACAGGAAGTGATTTGTTCAGAGTGAACGATTAGTTCACGGCGAAAGATTAGTTTGCAGAGAGTATGTTTGTTTTTGACCTACATTTTCTTTTTTACTAGGGTTGTGTGTGTTACAGTGGACAACACGGCACCATTTACCCGCAGTTTTATGTCACTAGGCGGTGTGTATTGGCAAGAATCTGGCGGTACGTATCACAGTACATGGGCAACGATGCGATATTTTGCAATATGCTGCGATACCGTAGGCTTAACGGTACATTGAGTTTGTTTTTAAACAGTTTAACTGTAATAAAAGACTGTGAAACCGCTGTTTCGGGGCAGTACTATGTCAACATAGTGAACACACATGAACCGAAATAAAATGAACCGACGCCATGAATATTTGCACGTTAGTCGTTAATTAAAAAATGGATACAATGCTGTGTTATATTGATACAGTATCATGAAACTATATATATATATATATATATATATATATCAGTATATCAGTATTTTATGAAATCCCTAATTTATAGTGTTTTAACTTAACCAACGTGTTGTTGATGATTTAAATTCCTTTTGATTTCATTTTTTTTCTTCCACAGATCCCTGAGTGATGTTCCGCTTTTATTACAGTCACACACACAGGGGTTGTGTCCTGTCCCACCTTCTGATGTCCCTCCATCTCCACTGTCACACCATGCCTTGACAGCCAAGCTCATTGTCTATATATATATATTCTTGACAAAGCAGCTGTTCTGAAAGCCAATCCCTTACTAGTGGTGCAGACAGCTGCTGTTTGAAATACAGGACAGAGGAACCTCAGTCACACTGAGAAACCATGTCACAGAGATGGTTGGGTCAAGACTGGAGGGGTCACCAGTGACCAGGATGAGGTCTGAGAACTGAACGGGTTCACACAGGAGACAGTCCGCACGTTTCTGGAGTACGTCTTACATACTACTGTGAGTAAAAACTGACACAGCTAGCACATAGGAGAAACCATGGCGGACGCCAGCAGCCCCCCGCTGTCCTCCTACATCATGGACGAGGAAACTCTGAAGAGAAAACAGAAGGAGAAATTGAAGAAACTGATGGCCACGGGAGGAAACCCGCGACCAGCTCGCTCTCTCCTCTTCCTCACGCTGAAGAATCCTTTCCGCAAGGCGTGCATCAGTATCGTGGAGTGGAAGTATCCTTCATTGTGGTTCGGGTGGGGTGTGTTAGAAATACTTGTTACTTAGAGTTTTTGGAGGAGCTACAGCTAATGCAGACAAAAGCTAAACGTCGTCGCGTGTCAGAGTAAGAGTTGGCTGGTGTTGTAGCGTGAGCTGTACGTGTGTGGAAATATAGCCTTTCCTATTCATCACTGTAAGACCCTTTGAGATCATAATCCTTCTGGCCATCTTCGCCAACTGTGTGGCCCTGGCTGTGTATTTGCCCATGCCAGAGGAGGACAGCAACAACACCAACAGTAACCTGGTAGGTCAGCCTGCCCGTGCAGTGGAAATCATTGAAATAACGTTACAGTCGTATAAACGTAGTGTTTGTAAACAACTCTTGGTGGTCTTCTCCACCTCCACAGGAAAATTGTGTTTTGCTTGTAGTACCCAATCTGGCCAGCAGGAAAGTAGAATTTTCTACAAATTCACTAATAACTCTTTTCTAGTACCCAATCTGGCCAGCAGGAAAGTAGCAGCCACCTGGAACTTTTTTTTCTTTTCTTCTACAAATTCACTAACTCTTCTAAATCATTTCAGTCAGTTGTTATGATAGTGAATGAATGTATTGGCAAGAATCTGGCGATTCGATATGTATCACAATACAGGGGGAATATTTTGCGAATTGTAGAAGAACTGTCAGCATAGTAAACGCACAACGCTTTCACATGCTCAACATCAGGTTACTACAATTGGAACAGAGGGATATACATTTGTAGAAAGAAGAGCAAAATAAAATGAGCCAACGCCATGAATATTTGACTCTTAATTGTTAATAAAAAGTCGATACAGGACTTTATTAATATCAGTACAATATCATGAAATTAAATATTATTTTTTGCTATTTCTGTGGTGGCGCTTTGGCCCCAGAGGCAATGTCTCTGTCATTGGGGTAGAACCCCAGGGTTCACCTCCTGGGCAAGATCAAATCCCGGTTAGGGCGGTTGGTACGGTGCAGTGTGATTTGGGTGGCGGTCATGGAGACTGCCGTCCCCGCGACCTGTTAACGGATATTTGGATGAAAATGGATGGATGGATGGATTATTTCAGTGTATTGCTATGACTTAAATGTCAAAGTAGATACTTATTTGATGATTTAATGGTCTGTTATGTCTGTAACCCCTTCTTTAGTGACAGGTCTGATTAATTCACCCTGTTGTTTCCAGTTGAATCTACGGAGTTTTCATTGCATCACAGCAGTTCCTCTAAATTCCTATAAAGTCAGTGAGTTCATGTTTATTACACTTCATCATTATCAGCACGTACGTTCACTGCTGTGAGGATCAATTTATGGATCGTCCCAGCGTCAACGGTCTCAAACTACAGTATACACAACCTAATTCTTCTCATTCATTATAGTCTGACAGAAAAAAAAATCCCGTTCCTGTAAACATCAGCTGGGGTTCTTTGTTTTCCTTTCTGCTACGAGTCGTGCGGACTTCCTTTAGAACATTGGTTCTCAAACTATGGTATGCGTACCACTGGTGGTACTGGTGCTTCCTCTGTTGTACTTGGCGACATGAGTAGTTTGAGACACATCTCTCGTGATGGAATATCTACCGGTCTAACAAAGACGGTATTATGATTAAATGAAACTACAGACTCGGTTGCCATTTCTGGGTTCATTTCTGGATGCTTTCCAACTTGTTCTGATTGGTTTTGGCCAGCGCGGCTGCTCGGATTACAGTGAGTGAACAATCCGCGGTGGGGACTGAAGGACGTTGTGGGTGTGATGTATATTTGAAACACACATTCTCCGCATGCCCTGCTAAAATAGTACAGGTCATCAAATACCACGTGGTGAGCGAGTCCGAAAGTGAGGGGCGCAGACTTCAAAAGATCGCAGTGACGTGAAACTGTCAGGTGGTCGGAGGTCTGACCGCTGATGTAGGTCCAGAGGAGGACCTACAGTTTTTATTTTGTCTCCGGTGATCAGACCGTGGGACGGAACAGTTTCTTCTGTCTGTGAAGCTGAATAATAGGGTGTCATAACGGGGTGTGGTCTTCCTGTTCAGATCAGACAGACATGAAATTTTCAGCTTTAAATAAGTCACTTATGATTTAAAATAAGTTAAATCGTTGAACTCATCAACTGTTCTGCAGCCTGTTTCTATAGTCTGTTCTATAGACTGTTCTAAAGTCTGTTCTAGTCTGTTCTATAGACTGTTCTATAGACTGTTCTATAGACTGTTCTATAGACTGTTCTACAATTTGTTCTATATTACATTCTATAGTTTGTTCTATAGACTGTTCTGTACTCTGTTCTATAGTACAGACTGTCTTACAGTCTGTTCTGCCATCTGTTTCACAGTCTGTTCTAGTCTGTTCTATAGACTGTCCTTTGAACTGTTCTATAGTCTGTTCTACAATTTGTTCTATATTACATTATATAATCTGTTCTGTAGAATGTTCTATAGACTGTTCTATAATTTGTTCTATATTACGTTCTATAGTCTGTTCTATAGTCTGTTCTATAGACTGTTCTGTACTCTGTTCTACAGTACAGACTGTTCTACAGCCTGTTCTACCGTCTGTTTCACAGTCTGTTCTACCCTCTGGTCTACATGTTGTTCTATGATCTGTTCTATAGTCTAATTCCTAATCAGTGAAACATTGCCTCCCAGGAAAGCCTGGAGTACATCTTCCTCATCATCTTCTCCATCGAGTGTTTCCTGAAGATCGTTGCCTATGGATTTTTATTCCACGCTGATGCATATCTTAGAAACTGCTGGAACATTTTGGACTTCGTTTGTGTGTCGGTTGGGTAAGTTACTGTGTGACGATGACAATGATGATGACCAGATTATCTTTGAATGAAAAAAAGTAAAGGGATATTTCTAGATTTCTTTGGGATGAAATAAAGTTAGTAAAACTGAAGTCATTTTTATTTTTGTGTCCCACTGTGACCTGGTACCAAGTGACCTACAGTCCGGCACCGGTCCCCGGGGCAGATGTTGGGCACCTGCTCTAACCAACAACGAACCAATCAATAACCCAATGAATGAATAAATGAATGGATGTCTTTGTTTCTCCAGCCTCTTCACCGTAGCTGTGGATGCCATCAACCACATCAGTGGAGTGGAGGCCCCCGTAGGTGAAAAAGGCGGAGGGTTTGACATGAAAGCTCTGCGTGCCTTCAGAGTCCTGAGACCCCTCAGACTGGTCTCTGGAGTCCCCAGTGAGGAGCCCCCCCTCCCCCCTCTCTTTTTGTTAACATAAATATGCAGGGTTTGTATTTTGTTTTTCTCATGTTTATTCACTCCTTCATCAGGTTTGCAGGTGGTGATGAACTCCATCCTGAAGTCCATGCTTCCTCTCTTCCACATCACCTTGCTGGTCCTCTTCATGGTCACCATTTACTCCATTATGGGACTGGAACTCTTCAAGTGCAAAATGCACAAGACCTGCTACTACACGGGCACAAGTACAGTACAGCGGTCATGTCTTTAAATATACCGGATATATGTCTGACAATACTGCGACAAATCCACGTCAACAGGGTCGTCATTACATGTGCTTGAATTCATTTTCCTGGACTCACTGATTTGTCACCAGAGGTGTGGACTCGAGTCACATGACTTGGACTCGAGTCAGACTCGAGTCATCAATTTGATGACTTTAGACTCGACTTGACCAAATGTAAAGAGACTTGCAACTCGACTTGGACTTTAACATCAACGACTCGTGACTTCACTTGGACTCGAGCCCTTTGACTCGACAAGACTTGAGACTTTCTCCAAAACCCAAAGTGATCTGTGTGAATATATTATTATTTTGTTTAAAATGACTCGAAACAGAAACGGCAGGACTTGGGACTTGACTTGACACTTTTCAGTCTTGACTTGAGACTTGACTCGGACTTGAGCGCAAAGACTTGAGACTTACTTATGACTTGCAAAGCAAGGACTTGGTCCCACCTCTGTTTGTCACCGTGCGTAGACATCATCGCCACAGTGGAGAACGAAAAACCAGCTCCGTGTGCTCAGGCGGGAAACGGCCGGCGTTGCGCCATCAATGGAACCCAGTGTCGATCTGGTTGGCCCGGTCCAAACAACGGAATCACCCACTTTGACAACCTGGGATTTTCCATGTTGACCGTCTACCAGTGTATCACCACACAGGGCTGGACCGATGTCCTGTACTGGGTAAGAGAGACATTTCCCTGCCGTTTAGCACGTTATTGCTAACAGTTGTAGAGTTTGAACTTCCTGTCCCGTCATTCTGGTCCATTGAACTCAGCCTTAACTTAATGCTCACGTCGTCGTCTTCTTCTTTGGCTTTTTCATAACAGCTCTGTGTTTTAGCAGAGAAAAGAAAGGTAGAAAACCAATGTTGTTCACGGATCAAAGTTATTTCCTGGGCTTTGTTGAAGGTGTTGTGTTGCTAAAACACACCTTGGTTTGACGTGACAAAAATGCTAGACCGGACGTAGGCAAACTTTTTGAGTCGGGGAACATATTTGTCCTAAAATTGAAGAGAGGGGGCCGGGTCAGGAGCAGATAGATGGAGCGTTCTTGTGAACTAAGATAAATGACATGTAAAAGTCATGCATAATGGCTAAAATGCTAAAATGCTTTTATCATTTGCTACGCCATCTATTGGGGAAATGTGTGTATTGCAGGGAAAACGCACAAGTACAGTATAATTATAATATAAATAAATTAAATAATTTTGAAAAGTTTGGCGGGCCGGATGAAAAAGCTGAACGGGCCGCATCCGGCCCCCGGGCCTTAGTTTGGTTTAGGGTTTGACAGTGCTGTTAATGTGATTATTTTTTTTCTCCTCTGCTCTGTCTGACAGGTTAATGATGCCATAGGAATGGAATGGACCTGGATTTTCTTCACCACTCTCATCCTGATCGGCTCCTTCTTTGTGCTCAACCTTGTTCTGGGTGTGCTCAGTGGGTAGGATACTTAGCCTACAGTGTATTGTTCTTAAGATGGTGATTTCTGCCCGTGCCTCCGGTGGTGGTCTTGTTGTTAACCATCCTTCACCTCTTGTCGTTGTTCCTTAATAGAGAGTTCACGAAAGAGCGAGAAAAGGCAAAATCCAGGGGTGAGTTTCAGAAGCTGAGGGAAACTCAGCAGCTGGACGAAGACCTCAAAGGTTATATGGAGTGGATCACTCACGCCGAGGTCATAGACAACGACCAGGAGGGACAGGGTGAGGCACACACATAAAGGATGAAGAGCGGATGAAAATGGATGGATGGATGGATGTATATATATATATATATATACATATGTATATATATATATACATATATATATATATATATACATATGTATATATATATATACATATATATATATATATATACTGTATATATGTATATATACATATATACAGTATATATATATATATATATACATATATATATATATATATACATATATATATATATATATACATATATATATATATATATACATATATATATATATATATACATACATATATACATATATATGTATATATGTATATGTATATATATATATACATATATATATATATATATATATACATATGTATATATATATATACATATGTATATATATGTATGTATGTATATATACACAGATTCATCATCTCTCCGCTATCACTCTCTTGTCAAAGGTCGGATTCTTATATGTTAATGTTTTGATGAAACTCCCAGTTAGCATGAATGCTGACTGACTGAGTGACTGACTAATTAACTAACTGACTGACTAAGTAAAGCTGTGCCATGGTTTAGACGTACTCTGTTGATTCTCCTGGACTAACTTGGTTTCTTGGCGCCTCTTAGCTGTTAGCGAGTTAGCAGGCTGTGCTTTAAAAGTAGTGTAATAGCTGATACGGTAGCGCTGTTACTTTCTTTGCTTCTTTCATATGTTTAATATTTTAATTGGTTTGAACAGTAACACATTAAAAAAAAAACAATCCTAGTTCTGTGATATTTTCACTTAAGTTAAAATTTATACATAATTCAAATCTGGATTTTTCTCCTCAGGTCTCCTCAGCACAGAGATCGGAGGACTGGAGACCGTAAGTGTCGGCCAAATGGACACGACTCAGCTGATCATCTATTACTAGTTAGTACTACTGTGTCTGGTAACTCGATACCAACAAGAGTGTTTAAGTATTTCAATCCTGTCTTTTTGTCTGATTTCTTGTGTCCATCTGCAAAATGTGGAAAAAAAAAAAATAAATCGACCTCAGATGTAGTAACTGTGATTCTGGTACTGCAGTTATAATAAAAAAAATAATATATAAAAACAGCAAAGCTTTTTTTTTTAGCTGTTCTTCCACTGTTCTCTCCACAGTAAACTGGCTCGTAAGTGGAATCGCTGGCTGCGTCGTAAATGCCGAGTGTACGTGAAGTCTAGACTCTTCTACTGGTGGGTGATCATGCTGGTCTTCCTGAACACATTGGCCATCGCCACAGAACATCACAAACAGTCGGAGAAAACCACCAGCTGGCAAGGTTAGCTCTTATAAAACTGGAATGTTACATTTGAATAATAATTTTAAAAAACAACCTGAACTCAGTCATTTTTCTTTTTTTTTTTGCTGCTGGACACAAACTGGTCCACGTCACCAGACAACACCAACAAACTGCTGCTGTCCATGTTCGCCCTGGAGATGTTCATGAAGATGTACGCTCTGGGCCTGCCCTCCTACTTCATGTCCCTGTTCAATCGCTTCGACTGCTTCGTGGTGTCCACTGGTATCTTGGAGATCATTCTGGTACACATGGGTGTCATGTCGGTCATGGGGATCTCTGTCCTCCGCTGCATACGACTGCTGCGCCTGCTCAAAGTCACCCGGTGAGAATATGATTGTGTCTGCGCTATTGTGCAACAAGAGTTATCAATCAACTTCTAATGTTTACACATTTCAGACAAATTAGCCTAATAGGCTAATTTGCTACTCACCGCTTACTATTTAAACCTATTAGAATAAGGAATACTAACTGATTTCAGTCAAAAACATAGAAGTGCAATTGTGATCGGTTAATCGTCATATTAATGGTTATCGACAAAGTGCCATAAAAAAATCTAAACTTTGTGCCTATATCGCCCGATCCTAGAGTTCACCCTGTTTCCTACATCTTGCACTGCACTCTTTTATTGTTACAAGGAATTGGACTTTTAAACTGGGGCATTATAAATATTCTAAATCAGAGGATTTGTAATTAATAAACATTGTTTTAAAAGAAAGGGAAGTGGAAAGTGAATTACACGGAGGACTGTTGTATCTTTAGCTTTAGTTAGTTTAGTTTAGTTGTTAGCTTTAGTGTCTATACCAGGATTGTTGTAGGTAACGTTAGCTCTGGTGTCTGTATCAGGACTGTTGTAGCTAACGTTAGCTCTGGTGTCTGTACCAGGACAGTTGTAGCTAATGTTAACTTTGGTGTCTGTACCAGGACAGTTGTAGCTAATGTTAACTTTGGTGTCTGTACCAGGACAGTTGTAGCTAATGTTAACTTTGGTGTCTGTACCAGGACAGTTGTAGCTAATGTTAACTTTGGTGTCTGTACCAGGACAGTTGTAGCTAATGTTAGCTCTGGTGTCTGTACCAAGACTGTTGTAGCTAACGTTAGATCTGGTGTGTGTACCAGGAAAGTTGTACCCAACGTTAGCTCTAGTGTCTGTATCAGGACTGTTGTAGCTAACGTTAGCTCTGGTGTTTGAATCAGGACCGTTGTAGCTAACATAAGTTCAGGTGTCTGTATTACGACTGTTGTAGCTAACTTTAGCTCTGGTGTCTGTACCAGGACAGTTGTACCTAACGTTAGCTCTGGTGCCTGAACCAGGACTGTTGTAGCTAACGTTAGCTCTGGTGTGTGTACCAGGAAAGTTGTACCCGGTGTCTGTACCAGGACAGTTGTAGCTATTGTTAAGTCTGATGTCTGTACCAGGACAGTTGTACCTAACGTTAGCTCTGGTGTCTGTACCAGGAAAATTGTACCCAACGTTAGCTTTGGTGTCTGTATCAGGACTGTTTTAGCTAACGTTAGCTCTGGTGTTTGAACCAGGACTGTTGTAGCTAACGTTAGCTCTGGTGTTTGAACCAGGACTGTTGTAGCTAATGTTAGCTCTGGTGTCTGTACCAAGATTGTTGTAACTAATGTTAACCCTGGTGTCTGTACCAGGACAGTTGTGCCTAACGTTAGCTCTAGTGTCTATATCAGGACTGTTGTAGCTAACGTTAGCTCTGGTGTTTGAATCAGGACCGTTGTAGCTAACATAAGTTCAGGTGTCTGTATCAGGACTGTTGTAGCTAATGTTAGCTCTGGTGTCTGTACCAAGACTGTTGTAGCTAACGTTAGCTCTGGTGTGTGTACCAGGAAAGTTGTACCCAACGTTAGCTCTAGTGTCTGTATCAGGACTGTTGTAGCTAACGTTAGCTCTGGTGTTTGAACCAGGACTGTTGTAGCTAATGTTAGCTCTGGTGTCTGTACCAAGACTGTTGTAGCTAACGTTAGCTCTGGTGTTTGAATCAGGACTGTTGTAGCTAACATAAGTTCTAGTGTCGGTACCAGGACTCTAGTAGCTAATATTAGGTCTGGAGAAGTAATAATGAAGTATACAATGGTGGCCTGGGAAACAAAACTCAAGTTAATGAACATTGTGCGACTTTGATGATGATGATTATGATTATCTTGTTCTCCTCAGATACTGGACCTCTCTCTCTAACCTGGTGGCTTCTCTCTTAAACTCCGTCCGCTCCATTGCCTGTTTGTTGCTGCTCCTCTTCCTCTTCATCGTCATCTTCTCCCTGCTGGGTATGCAGGTTTTTGGTGGGAAGTTCAACTTTCCCAACCAATCCAAACCACGCAGCACTTTTGACAGCTTTCCTCAGGCCCTCATCACAGTCTTCCAGGTACAGGGGGAGAAAAAAAAATCGTCTGGGTTTGGTTGAAGTCTAATCCGACTTTAGCTTCTTTTAATGTGGGTGTGTTCTCAGATCCTGACGGGAGAAGACTGGAATGCTGTCATGTACGACGGAATCATGGCTCACGGAGGACCCAGCATGCCTGGAATCTTAGTCAGCCTGTACTTCATCATCCTCTTTGTCTGTGGGAACTGTATCCTCACCAAGTTCATGTTCATGTTCTGGTTTGTGTTTGTGTTTATGCGTGAATGTCTCACAGTGGTTGTAATCCTGACTCGGCCGGCTCTCAGTCATTCTTCTGAATGTCTTTCTGGCCATTGCTGTCGATAATCTGGCAGAAGCCGAGTCTTTGACTTTGGCTCAGAAGGAAAAGGCAGAGGAAAAAAATCGTAAGAAGGCTCTCAGGTAACTTCTTAAAAAAAGGGTTTCTAAAAGAATGTGATGTCATTTTTACACATTGTTTTAGAGAGGAAAAGGACCATGAGTTAAAAAGTAAAGATTCGCAAATCTCCATATAGCCTTTGAGGCTGTTGAGAAGGCAAAGAGCAGCACAAGGACAAATGTTTGAATAAAAAAACAATATAAAAAATCTTAAAATATCAAAAAGGATTTTGCATTTTGGAATTGAGAGAGTTCAGGAAGCACTGTCTGAGCTAGCGTTTGTTTGTTTGTTTTCAGGGCTAACTTGCCTGATAAAGCATCAGAAGAAAAAGCCAATCTGGCCAAAAAGTTGGCTGAGCAAAGGGCAAAGGGCATTGAGGTCATCCCTACCACTGCCAAGGTACGACCTTCAAGATCACTGTTGAACTCGTGAATGGACTGGTTGATACATTTAGATGTCATATTCATCTGCAGCTGAAGATCGATGAGTTTGAGTCCAACGTCAATGAGATCAAAGATCCCTTCCCTCCAGCGGACTTCCCTGGTGAGTCTTTTGGAACTTTTTTTGTTTCCAAGAGAAAAAAAAAATACTGAATTTCCTTTAATCTTCTTTGCCCCCCCCTGTTGCTCAGGTGACGATGAGGAGGAGGACCCTGACATACCAGAGAGCCCCAGACCTCGTCCAATGGCAGATCTGCAGCTAAAAGAGGAGGCGGTGCCCATGCCAGAAGCCAGTTCCTTTTTTATCTTTGGACCTCAGAACAAGTACAATGACCACAACTGTTTTTCTCATTTGATTTAATACTGGTGTTAACCCAGTAAAAGTCACCTTCATACAATATCAGTATCATAATTTCCGGACTATTGAGCGCACCTAAGTATGAGCCGCCCCCACTAAATTTAAAAAGAAAAAAAAAATTGTACATATATTGACCGCACTTCTATATAAGCTGCAGGATTATTATTTTTTTTAATTAAATAAATGCTTTTTTTTCCGATCAGTGCCTGTAACCAAGCTAGTTACACGTTAGCTCTTTCCTGCCTTGGAGCCCCGACCGTAGTTGGAATGCGCAGGGTATACTTAGTGATCTGCTAAAGGACGGAAGCTAACATTAGCTCTGGGGCTAGCTCCCTTCACTTTGTGCTTGTCTCCTGTATAACCAACGCACCTTTCAACGTGACAGGGCTCAAACTGCTCTCAACTTACGCTACCGTTCTCTTTCTTGCGTGCCCCGACATACTGTATGCTAACAGAAAAGTCATCGATCGCTAGCGGTATGAACTTCGTTAGCCCGTAACAATCCATAAACTAGCCGCATCGCTGTTTAAACCGCACAGTTCAAAAGCGCATGAAAAAACTTCGTTAGCCCGTAACAATCCATAAACTGGCCGCATCGCTGTTGAAACCGCACGGTTCAAAGCAAGTGAAAAAAATAGCTTGTGGCTTATAGACCGGAAATTACGGTACTTTCCATCAATCGTCATACTGTGAGACACACACAGGCGAATGCCTGTCATTGCAGGGCAAATTCTACTGACCTAAGATCAGAGGTTACATTTGAGGGAGGAGACGGTGACCAGGGAAAGTTGAAAAACTTCTTGATACTTTATTGATCAGTGAAAGTCAGTCGTTGGTGTAACAGCTGCTTCATTTCTTATTTTTATATAGAGATAGATAGAACTTCAGGAAATTAAGGAATTTAAACAGACTAAGTACTGTATATGGTTCCTCTGAGAATCGAACCCAGGACCACCTGCTTCTGTGGCAGAACCAACGCAAAGGAAATGAGTAAAAGTATTTAATAATAACAACAACAACAACAATAATAATAATAATAATAATATTGACACTGATTTAAGGAGAAGAAATGACCAATCTTTCAATAATAATAATAATAATCATAACAATATTGACACTGATTAAAGGAGAAGAAATTATCTTTTTCGGTCCAACATGTCAGGTTCCGTAAGCTGTGCCATCGGATCATCAACGCGACCACCTTCACCAACATCATCCTGCTCTTCATCCTGCTCTCCTCCGTTTCTCTGGCTGCTGAAGACCCCATCGATCCTATGTCCTTCAGGAACAAGGTGACATCAGAGCCTGTGTCTGTCCTGTTGTTACCGAAACTGCGCCTTTGAATCACGTGAACAACGTTTAAACTTCTCAGGTTCTGGCCTACGCTGACATCGTCTTCACCTCGGTGTTCACTGCGGAGATTGTACTCAAGGTAATGCTTTACGTTCCTTCGGAGCAGTGACCGTTAAAAAATCCGCTCGGGAATCACTGGTATCTTTTGTGTTACCCCAGATGACCACATACGGCGCTATTCTTCACAAAGGCTCTTTCTGCCGGAACTCCTTCAACATCCTGGACCTCCTGGTGGTCAGTGTGTCTCTCCTGTCCATGGGCATGGAGTAAGTACTTTCTAGAATTCCTTGACACAGGAAGAGAAAAAGAACATTCCATTGGTTTCATCCACATTACATTGTAAGAAGTGGTCCCTGCCCATGTCTCACAGCTCAAGATGTCGGGGGATCAATTCCCAGCTCTAACTGCTGGTCTGTCTGAATGGAGTGTAGGGAGAACAAACACTATTTAACTGACTTATCACGCCCCCTACAGTGAGACAGAGGTACACTCTTTATAATCTGGACCTTCTGCAGCGTGGACAGTACTGCAGTATCTACCAGAGGTGTGGACTCGAGTCTCACGACTTGGACTCGAGTCAGACTCGGGTCATCAATTTGATGACTTTTTTGACTCGACTTGACCAAATGTAAAGAGACTTGGAACTCAACTTGGACTTTAACATCAATGACTCGTGACTTCACTTGGACTCGAGCCCTTTGACTCGACAAGACTCGATACTTTCTCCAAAACCCAAAGATTATAAAGTAAGTTATTGAGGAGCGCTGTGTAGCTCTCATTGTGTACGTGTGTGCTGTCGGGCACACCAGCCAATCAAATTGCGGGACAACCAATGAGAAAGAGCTGTCGAACAATGCGCGGGTTAGAGAAAATGAGACCAAAGATCGTGTTGTTCGGGTTTAAAAACTACGAGATGGTCAACAAAAAAGGAGTGGCAGTGAGTGGAAGGACTCGAAACAGAAACGGCAGGACTTGGGACTTGACTTGACACTTTTCAGTCTTGACTTTGATTCGACTCGGACTTTGCCTATTTTGACCTGAGACTTGATTCGGACTTGAGTGCAAAGACTTGAGACTTGCTCGTGACTTGCAAAGCAATGACTTGGTCCCACCTCTGGTATCTACATTATCTAAAACAGCATTTTCCGTTAATGAACCAATCAGAAATCAACGACATCTCTCTCCGGCTCTAGACAACTCATGAACATTACGTGAATAATATTTTGATCAAACCACAGAGCCAGAACCACAGTACGTCCACCCTTGTCCTCCGTCCGTCCAGCAGACATTTATTTGCGTTCGCTCCGTGTGTTGTCGTGGTGTAGATCCAGTGCCATCTCTGTGGTGAAGATCCTCAGGGTGTTGAGGGTTCTAAGACCCCTGAGGGCCATCAACAGAGCCAAAGGCCTGAAGGTACAAGTCTCCTTCAAGTCCAGGAAGACGATGTACATTTATATAATAAAGTTCTAAAAATTGAATTCGATTTGAACATCCCTGTCCTTCAGCACGTGGTCCAGTGTGTGTTCGTTGCTGTGAAGACCATCGGGAACATCGTTCTGGTCACCATGCTGTTGGACTTCATGTTCGCCTGCATCGGCGTCCAGCTTTTCAAAGTAAGAGGCAAAGAAAACTGATGTTGCGTGTTCAGGTAATCTGGTAGAACAGCGGTGTCAAACTCATTACCACCAGGGGGCCACATCATCAGTACAGTTCTCTTTGAAGGGCCGGTTGTAAATGGAAGACTGTATAGATCATGGGGTCCTCAATTTCTGGTCCGCGGACCAGTACCTGTCCAGAGGTCATTTGGTACCGGGCCGCAGTGGGACACAATTTTTTACTAATTTACTTCATTCAAAGAAAATCCAATCATATCCATTTCCTTTTTTTTATTTAAAGATAATCTGACAATATTTTAAAAATAAAAGGTCATTCAGACTCTGATACAAACACAACAGAGTCTAAAGATGTTTTATTTTGAAAATTTAATGATTCTTCAATGCTCAGTACCTTATTAGTGGTAACAGGTGGTACTGGCTGACCAGTCCTTGGAACTAAAAAAAGATTGGGGTCCGCTGGTATAGAAGTAACTAGTCCATAACGGACTGAGACATGTTTCTGCAATTGATTATTATTTGGTTGATTATAAAAACTCCCGCGGGCCACACAAAAATGGCTTGGCGGGCCGCATTTGGCCCCCCCGGGCCTTGAGTTTGACACATATGTGGTAGAATTTCAAATGTGTATAGACCAGGTGACTCGCGGGCCACAATGGGTTCTAAAAGTTGACGATGGGCCGAGTCGGGAGCAGATAGATGGAGCGTTCGTGTGAATTAAAATAAATGACATCTAAAAGTCATAAAGGCTAAAATACTTTCTCTACGCCATCTATTGGATCAATGTGGGCATTGCAGGGAAAAGGCAGAAATGTAATGATAATAGAAATTAATAACATCATTTGGACAAGTTTAGCGGGCCATATTAAAAAGCCAAACGGGCCGCATCCGGCCCCTGGGCCGTAGTTTGTCCATGCCTGGTATAGACAGTTACTGTAGTTCTCTACTTTCAGCCTGTTATGAGTATTTTAAGTTAATCTAAAGAAGACAAGATATTTTTTTCTTCTTTTTTACCACATTTGCTTTAATGACATTTGAAATACCAAAGACTCTTTTATTTCTTTCTCAGGGCAAATTCTACGCCTGCACCGACCCTGACAAAATAACAGAGGAAACATGCAAGTGAGCAGCTGGCTTTTACTCTATTTACAGTAGAAATATACACCATTTTTGTGCTTTTGTACTTTAGTAAACTTAAGAATATGCTATATTAATACTGCAGTACCCTGGCTTGAGGTCTCAGTTACAGTCAAGTCAAAACGTTTTTGTAGTACTTGTTTACATGACTAATATTTTAAAAAAAAAGTAAAATGTATTGAATTGACTACACACAACAGGTGGTTTTCAAATGTAGTACAAATACCTGTCTCTCCCAGTACTACCAGTATGCACATCACTGCACAGTAGTACAGCAGCACAAAGCTACACTATGTATATATATTTATATATATTTATTTATATATGTATATATATATTTATTTATATATGTGTATATATATTTATATATGTATATTTTTTTTATTTGTAACTTTTCAATATATAGAAACAGGGTAGGAAACACACATAGATCAAACAAAATTAAAATAAAGAATTGCAATGAACAAGTGTATATTAGCAAAATTGCTCCTTACAATTAACATACATTATAGGTATACAAAATAATAAAACGAAAAAAAAAATACATACTTTGTTATACAAACCGCACCAGTCAGCTATAAATCAAGAATTTCAAAGTTACATTGGCAGAAAGTGCCCAGTACTTTCTTACACTACTATTTCAATAATAGTCTTAAAAAGAAAATCTGATTACTGCAGTCCACTAGAGGGCGCCAGAGTACCACCAGTGGTTTTTGCTTGAGAACCACTAGGCGACACTGTTGAATTATAAGCATGTTTGTTGGTAAAGAGCTAAAGGTTTTTAGTTCTTTGGTGATGATGTCATTTTTGCCCCCTTCCTTTGCCCCCTCCCCCGCCCCTCCCCCCTTGTTCAGAGGTTACTACATAAAGTACCAGGAGGGCGCACTTCACGAAATGGAGATCCGTAAAAGAGAGTGGACCAACTCTGAACTCAATTTTGACAACATCCTGAACGGCATGTTGACTCTCTTCACCATCTCCACCTTCGAAGGATGGCCAAAGTCAGTTCCTCAGTTCCGCCATGTTGACTCCCATTGAATTTGGACTTCTTAGTTACCTCTCGCTCTCTCCATGCGTCTCCCTCTGCAGGATCCTGTATAAGGCCATTGACTCTAACCTGGAGGACTCGGGTCCTGTGTACAACAACCGCGTGGCCATCTCCATCTTCTTCATCGTCTACCTCATTCTCATCGCCTTCTTCATGATGAACATCTTCGTGGGCTTTGTCATCGTGACCTTCCAGGAACAGGGAGAGCAGGAGTACAAGAACTGTGAGCTGGACAAAAACCAGGTACCAACCCGTCGCTGCTTCACCTAGCGCAGATGAGCTGGACAAAAACCAGGTACCAACCTGTCGCTGCTTCACCTAGCGCAGACTCCGCCCGTTTTTTTTTTGTTTTTTTTCACTCTCTGCTCTTCATCCCTCACAGCGTCAGTGTGTGCAGTACGCTCTCAAAGCTCGACCTTTGAGGTGTTATATTCCCAAGAACCCGTACCAGTACCAGGTCTGGTACATCGTCACTTCCTGCTACTTTGAGTACCTCATGTTCCTGCTCATTATGCTGAACACCATGTGTCTGGGGATGCAGGTGAGGAGGCAGTTCGCAAGGCCCATACATTTATATATTTGAGTTATATATGTCCATCTGTTCAAAATATACTTTTAAATCATCATCACTACATTGAGTTCTTTTTAATACTCAGAAATATGTTTGTCTTAAAAACAAACAAAAAAATTCATTCTCCAGATTTACTATTGATTCTTTAAGAGTATTATAGTATGTTGGAATGTGTGTTCTTTTGGGTGCAAAGTAAAGCCGTATAGTGTGTAATAAGGGAGCAGCGTTTTTTAAGATGAGGTTTCTTGTCTACGTACACCAATGTACGAGCGGTGGTCAGTCAGTTCACATACTACAAGTATTACTGCTGTGGTGATGACCTTTGATGACCGCTGATGACCTCTGACCTCTGATTATCACTACATCTCTGACAGCCACAGTATTCACGTCCCATCGACCCTCTCTGCTTCAGGTTTCTAATGTGCACGTGCAGCAGTTCGGTTGTGTTTTATTCATGATCTGGATTTTTTTTTTTTACTCACAGCACTGTAACCAGTCAGACCACGTGACCCATCTGTCTGACATGCTGAATGTGATCTTCACCGTGCTCTTCACTGTGGAGATGATACTCAAAGTCATGGCGTTTAAAGTGAAGGTGAGCGGATTCAAAAATCTGCATAGATATTGTCACCTTTGACACTGAACGTGCTGTTCTCTGTTTGTTACTCCTTCTTAGGGTTATTTCGGAGACCCCTGGAACGTCTTCGACTTCGTCATCGTCATTGGAAGTGTCGTGGATGTCATGTTGAGTGAAATCGATGTGAGTGCTCTGCCCCCTGCTGTTCACTGTCATGCTCGCTTTAAATTAGACACCTATCTATGTTGGATTTCTGGCAACAAAAAAAAAAGTTTTAATTGTCATGTTGAGTGAAATCGATGTGAGTGCTCTGCCCCCTGCTGTTCACTGTCATGCTCGCTTTAAATTAGACACCCGTCTATGTTGGATTTCTGGCAAAAAAAAAAAAGTTTTAATTTGTACACAGGAAAATATCTCATCACTCATCTTAATGTATTATTATTATTAATATTAATATCTATATAAACAATATATATTTATATATTTTATATTTATATATATTTTTATATATATTTTATATATGTTAATATATTAATATTATTGTTGTTGTTGTTGTTGTTGTTATTATTATTATTATTATATCAGCATTGTTGTTATTGTTATTATCAGACGAGTGAAGCTCATGTATTTCTTATAATTATTTATTTGTCTCTGATCCATGCTATGCGTCACATCTATTTTTCTATTTACTGTACGTTTGCGCTTGAAGTCTTCTGCTTTCACGCCTGTCGTTCCTCCGTTCACCACAGGGGACACCTTCACAGCTGGTCGCTCTTGTTTCCTGACATCACTGTGATTTGTCTTTCCCTCCTACAGGCAGCACTGGCCTCCTCTGGAGGACTTTACTGTCTCCATGGCTGCGCTGTAACTATTCACCTGCTTCACTTTTGCATGGCATTGACGGGGCTGCATGAGATCTGTCCAAACACGCCTGTTGTCACAGCCGGAGCTCCAGTTACCTGCAAACACCACCGCAAGGTTGTGGTCAGGGAACTGGGCTCCACACTGTTACAGAGGGCTGATTGGACGGTAAAGGATTTGACTTTTCTAATGTACTTGGTTCTCCACTAGGGGGCGTAAGAGAAATATTGATACACCGAAATATTGAAATATCGCGGTATTTGGTTTCATGATACTGTATCGATATTATACAGCACTGTATTAATTTTTTTTATTAACAATTAACAGTCAAATATTTGTGGCATGGGTTCATTTTCAAGGGGGGTAGGGTTAACAATTTTTAACTTTTATCCAAAAATTAACGCAAAAATGACAGAAACAAATCAAAATGACAAAAATAAGTTAAAAATAACCAAATGTGCTGAGTCGGCTCGTCTCCAAAGACCTTTTCAGTGTACAGCGTTTCTTCTCTGTATCGCGGTTCTCCTTTCGCTCCCTTAGTGCATCGCAGACCTCAGTACATCGCAGATTTTTTTAATCGCAAAATTTTCACTATATTGCGAGATGTTTAATAATAACCTAAAAGACTTCAAATTATTATGCATGTAAAAGTTTTGAGATAAAAAATATCGCATTTGCGAACGATCGCTGGTAGCTTTGTTTACCTAGACGAGATCGTACACAGCATACTGTTGGCTAATACAATGCATACTCGATGTGCTATTGGCTAATTGAGCATGCTCTTCTGTTCCTCACGCTGATTGGCTCGTGCATCGTAGCATCTCTCAGCATCTCCCCTCGTC
>NC_024317.1:19904731-19908704 GCF_000523025.1 Cynoglossus semilaevis
CCCCCCGCTGATTGGCTCGTGCATCGTAGCATCTCTCAGCATCTCCCCTCGTCTGTCGGCCACTCTCTCGTTCACTTCGCTCTGCGTCGACATTCTACAACTCCACTGTGAATATAATTGTGTGCGAAAGGGTACATATGTAAATAATATATTAACTATCTCGCCTGTACTTCGCAATTTCGCATGTGGCAGCATTGTGTGTTTACAATGCTGACAGATTTCCTACAATTAAATTGTAAAAAAAAAAAAAATCAATACATAGCTTTGATTCCCATATAGTACCTCAACCTTAACGTACGAAACATCGTTAGCATCGTAGTTAGTCCGACTGTAACAAACATGATGAAGTTGGGTTGCGGTTGCGAGTCTGCAAGCTCCCTGAAAACTGTCCCCGGCTCATAACGAACTCACAGGTTGGACGTGTGCACACTTAGCATTACGCATACACTAGGCTAGCTGTTAGCATGCTGGATATTCTGTGTATTGTATCATTAAATCCCGGCTGCTCTCTAACTGACTCTGAATTCTTTTTGAATTTCTGTGTTTCGTGAGGTTTGAATTCACACTTATTAACACTCTGCAGCCAAAGCATGGAATTTTGGACAAATAAGTCTTGTTTTTTTTCTCCACAGGCCGTGGATCCAATGCAGGCCATAGCGGTGAGATGTTCTGACTCAGTTACTTTATCACTGGGATTTACGGTTTCCACAGAGGATGAAAACTTCTCTCTTCCTTCTCTCCAAAGTCTTCTGAGAACATGAGCGTGTCCATCACCTTCTTCCGACTCTTCCGCGTGATGCGTCTGGTGAAGCTGCTGAATCGTTCCGAGGGAATACGGAACCTCCTGTGGACCTTCATCAAGTCCTTCCAGGTAAGTGTGTTCTCCTTGACACAACGTTCTCCGCCCATTCTTTGTTTACGATCTGACGGCTGTTGTGTCGGCTGTGCTGTCACAGGCTCTCCCCTATGTGGCGCTGCTCATCCTGATGCTGTTCTTCATCTACGCTGTGGTGGGAATGCAGGTACATACAGTACACACACACGATGACGAGATGATCCATGAGGTCAAGGACGACTGGACATCAAGAGAGAGCTAACATGAGACGTTTCCTTGTTCATTTCTAGTTTAACACAATGAAAACAAATGTAGAGGAAGTCGATGTTTTTACTCACACGAAACAAGTTAGAATTCGGTCTCTTCCTCCTTCTTTTTCTCATCTTCCTCTTCCTCATCCTACTCCTTCTTCAGATCTTTGGTAAAGTTGCACTGGTTGACGGCACCTACATCAACAGGAACAACAACTTCCAGACGTTTCCACAGGCAGTGCTGCTTCTCTTCAGGTTGGTGGGCTACACCTGTACTGCATCTGTACTACACCTGCACTACACCTGTACTGCATCTGCGCTACACCTGTACTGCATCAGGACTACACCTGTACTGCATCTGCACTACACCTGTACTGCATCTGTACTGCATCTGCACTGCACCTGTACTGCATCTGCACTGCATCTGGGCTACACCTGCACTGCATCTGGGCTACACCTGTACTGCATCTGCACTACACCTGTACTGCATCTGGGCTACACCTGTACTGCATCTGCGCTACACCTGCACTGCATCTGGGCTACACCTGTACTGCATCTGCGCTACACCTGTACTGCATCTGGACTACACCTGTACTGCATCTGCACTACACCTGTACTGCATCTGCACTACACCTGTACTGCATCTGGACTACACCTGTACTGCATCTGCGCTACACCTGTACTGCATCTGCGCTACACCCGTACTGCATCTGGACTACACCTGCGGAAGTCGATGTTTTTACTCACACGAAACAAGTTAGAATTCGGTCTCTTCCTCCTTCTTTTTCTCATCTTCCTCTTCCTCATCCTACTCCTTCTTCAGATCTTTGGTAAAGTTGCACTGGTTGACGGCACCTACATCAACAGGAACAACAACTTCCAGACGTTTCCACAGGCAGTGCTGCTTCTCTTCAGGTTGGTGGGCTACACCTGTACTGCATCTGTACTACACCTGCACTACACCTGTACTGCATCTGCGCTACACCTGTACTGCATCAGGACTACACCTGTACTGCATCTGCACTACACCTATACTGCATCTGCACTACACCTATACTACACCTGTGCTGCATCTGCACTACACCTATACTACACCTGTATTGCATATGTACTACACCTGTACTGCATCTACACTGCACCTATACTACACCTGTACGTACCTGCACTCCATCTGCACTGCACCTATACTACACCTGTACTGCATATGTGTACTGCATCTGGACTACACCTGTACTGCATCTGCACTACAACAATATTACACTTATACTGCTTCTGCAATACACGGATACTACACCCGTATTGCATCTGCACTACTCCTGTACCACATTTGCACTACACCTATATTACACCTGTAGTACATCAGCACTACATGTGTGTTACAGGTGTGTGTGTGTGACAGTGTGAACTGTTGTGTGTTACAGGTGTGTGTGTCAGTGTGAACTGTTGTGTGTTACAGGTGTGTGTGTCAGTGTGAACTGTTGTGTGTTACAGGTGTGTGTGTCAGTGTGAACTGTTGTGTGTTACAGGTGTGTGTGTGTCACTGTGAACTGTTGTGTGTTACAGGTGTGCCACCGGCGAGGCCTGGCATGAAGTCATGTTGGCCTGCATGTATGGGAAGAAGTGCGACCCTAAGTCTGACTTCCTGCCTGGAGAAGAGTTCACCTGTGGATCCAACTTCGCTATCATCTACTTCATGAGCTTCTACATGCTCTGTGCCTTTCTGGTAAAATAGCCATTCACTCTTCTAACACTAGGGGTCAGCAAACATGAGGTTGTCAGCTGTGTTTTATCTTCAGCTTCCATGAAACGTCTGATATTTGAGTATTAGGACTTAGATATTTGTTCTGAAAACTATTTCCTAAAAATACTTTTATTCTGAGATCGTATACGTAGCTATAATACTATATATTTTTTATTTTTTCATTTTTTTAGAAATAAACCTCTTCAGGTCAGAAAACTGTAAAAGAAAAGTAAAGCTATACATAGTATTATCTGAAGTACTCTTAGCAACATATACGACACCAGGCTAACAAAGACAACAACGATCGTCCCCGTCTGTAACAGATCATCAACCTGTTTGTGGCCGTCATCATGGACAACTTTGACTATCTGACGCGCGATTGGTCCATTCTCGGTCCTCAGCATCTGGACGAGTTTAAGAAAATCTGGGCAGAATATGATCCCGAGGCCACGTGAGTTCAAAAGAAGGAGTCCGAGAATACACACACTCACACACACACACACACACACACACTGTACCTGTGTTAATGACTTGATTTTTTTTGCTGACAGAGGTCGTATCAAACACCTGGATGTGGTGACGCTCCTTCGGAGAATTCCTCCTCCACTGGGTTTTGGCAAGTTTTGTCCTCACACACTCACACACAAGGTACAAAAAAAACAAAAAAACAAAAAAACAAAAACTTGACACCTGATTTATTTGTTCATTCATTAGTTTATTCAGTGTAGTCATTAAAAGGAACAGCAACAAAAGAAACCAGGGAGAAGGATTGCATCTGTTCGAACTGTCAGTCCAGATTTGGGCTCAGCACTGCCCCCCAGTGGATGTATGTCTAACCATGCAAACATAATGCGGGCTCCTCAGTGTGTGTGTGTGTGGAGTTACGTTTGAAAACAGACAATCCTGTTGACGTAGCTGAAATGAGGAAAAAAAAAAAAAAGAAGATCGACTCCTTCAAAATAAAAGCACAAACTCATGAAAACAAATTTAATCTCAATGCAATAAATTTTTTTTAGAAAAACAATGTCTGGGGGGAATTAAATATAACATATATTTACTTAAAATTGTGTGTGTGTGTGTGTGTGTTCTGCTCACAGAGGCTGGTCTCCATGAACATGCCTCTGAACAGTGATGGGACGGTCACCT
>NC_024317.1:19908735-19915853 GCF_000523025.1 Cynoglossus semilaevis
CTCTGAAAATAAAGACTGAAGGTTGGTCTGATGTTCAGGAGGTTGTTCATCTGAGCCCCTCTGGCCAACAGTGGTAGTGCGGCTGGGTTTCTTTGTTTTAAAACAGCAGTCATGGTACAGTACTACAATACAGTGTGACTGTTGTATTGTCTTATTTCATGATGTTTTCTTTAAGTACTACAATACAGTGTGACTGTTGTACTGACTTAATTCCATGATGTTTTCTCTGATGTTCTTCAGGGAACTTTGAGAAAGCTAACGAGGAGCTGAGAGCCATAATTAAGAAGATCTGGAAGAGGACCAGCATGAAACTCCTGGACCAAGTGATCCCACCCATCGGAGGTGGTCTTCCAATGATGTGTTAAATGTGACATTGATATTTTGACTTTTTATATTTTTATTATTCTAAATTGAAATTTTGTTGTGTGTGTCATTCCAGATGACGAGGTCACTGTGGGAAAGTTTTATGCCACATTCCTGATTCAGGACTATTTCCGAAAATTAAAGAAAAGACAGGAGGAATATTATGGCTACAGACCCACCAAGAAGAGCGCCACACATGAAATACAGGTGGGCAGCTGCACAGTCCTGCTGCAGAGGGATTCAAATGCACAAAGAAAGAGCTGTAGTTCCACAGGTTCCCGACGCTCGCTGTCTTATCTCCGTTCTTCAGGCAGGGCTGAGGAACATTGAGGAAGAGGCAGCACCAGAGCTCCACAGAGCCATCTCTGGAGACCTGATGACAGACGAGGACGTGGAGCGAGGGACTGATGAGAACAACGAGGAGGTCATCTTTAGGGTAAAAGAGTTTTGACTCTTTGACATATTCGTCCCAGTCCGCGGTCCACGGTCCTGACTTTACCCGTGTGTTACATCGCAGAGACAGGGCAGTCTCTTTGGAAACCCCGCGGACCCGTTCTTCGAGGGCGAGAACCGGGCCACGAGTCAACGTCCTCTACGGATGGCAGAAGGGCATCCGAACCACGGTCTATAACTGTGTCCCCTCAGAGAAGACAGTCACAAGCGTGAGTGTGTCCACGGTCTCAGTACTCACTGTATCTGTATTTGGACTTATTTGACACGAAAGTGTCAGATGTGACCTCTGCTTTTAACCCATAACCAAGGTCGGGGGGGCTTAAGCTTAAGCGCCCGGGGTGCAGTGTGTGGGGACGGTGCCCTCAGTGGTAACTTGGCAGCTGGTGGACTCGAACCTGAAAACCTTCCAGACCCAAGTCCACTTCCTTAACCATCAAGCCACCACTGCCCCATATAAAACATATGACATAGACATAATGCTGGTTGTGTTACATGTCATTAAGCGACGTAATGGTCAGGTAGAAATTTGGAAGCTAATGCTAACCACTTATTTATTGCTAACTATTAAGCGAAATATATTATGATACATAAAACAACTATTTAATTAATGCAGTGTGTTTCAGGCTAACCACGTTTTAAACACTGACCATGTGTATGATGCTAACCTTTATACCATTACTTTAGTGCAGTGGTTGTCTATGTCTATAATGTTTTCACGCCACCCCCAGCCCCCCGACCCACACCACCACGAATTGAAATACTATCGAGAACCTGATAACACGTATATTTTTATCTGTACAAACCACTGTATGAGTTGCTGCCACCTAGTGGACTGGAGGCTTGTTATCATTTAAGCATTACAGCAGTGGTACATTTATGTCCAGCGTGCTATATTCCTATTGGAAGCCCCTCACGACCCCCTGGCACCTCACCGTGCGCCGCCCAGGGGACCCGCCCCACTATTTGAGAAGTACTGCTTTAGTGTGTGTAGGTTGTCTGATTAGAAACAGCATATATTAGTTTATATTGTGTTTAAACATTCTATTGAAAAAACAAACCAAAAAAAAGTATTTTGTTTTTATCCTTTTTTTTTTTTTTTCAGATTACTGAAACTGTGAGCAGTGAATCCAGCAGCGCAGGAAACAGACAACTGTAACGATGTGGAGGATCAGGGAAGTCATTTCAGTACTCCTTCACCAGTGCTGGAGGACCAGAATCGGGTTCAAGACAGGGGTTAAAAAAAAAACTGACCGGGAAAACCAAGACGAGAAACAACAACAGATTCTTAAATCTTTACAGCGCTGCAAAGCAGAGCGACATTAGCAGCACAGATGTAGGGGAAGTAGGCGGGGGCTTCTGTCAAGTCTGTCTGACTTGGTGTGTGATTAAAATTCACCAAAAATTTCACTTTGGTCTTCACTGACATCGCCAGTCCAAAAAGTCGAAAAAGTTCAAAACCAGTGTTGACTGACCTTGTGGAGACACGTTGCATGTTTGACATTAGAAAAACGCCCATGGACTCCCGGTGGAATATAATGATCTTTTAATTCAGTCAAAATTTACTGACTCCGTTTAGAACATGTTTACGCTGATAAACCAAAATGAAATAAATAAACGGACACAAAGGTATTCGTCAAATGCTCTCAGTCTGTCGCTCTTTTTTTGGATTTTAAAGCCATCTGCTGCCACCTAGTGGACAAAATTGATAAAATTGAACAGGGGGGCCTGGTCAGGGGGGCCTGGTCAGGAGCAGATAGATGGAGCGTTCGTGTGAGCTAAGATAAATGACATGTAAAAGTCATGCATAAAGGCTAAAATGCTACGCCATCTCTGGGGGAAACGTGGGTATTCCATGGAAAATGCAGAAGTATAATGATAATATACATAAATTATATAATTTGTAAAAGTTTGGCGGGCCGGATTAAAAAGCTGAACGGGCCGCATCCGGCCCCCGGGCCTTAGTTTGCCCATGCCTGTTGTAGTCAATCGCCTTCGACCAATTCCAGCTTTAATGCAATTTAAAGTGTTGTCCAAGACCGTAGCCTAGCCTAGCAGTGTCTGGTCACTGTTTCCAGTGACTCCCCACAGGCAGACGTGGCAGACACACAAACATCTGGACAAACAGGTCCACGTTCAGAGGGTTTCCGTCCAGGCGGACGTCCTCCAGGTTCCTGCGGAGAAAGTGTCTGTCGCCATGGTCGCAGAACGTGTCTTCCTGCACAGACTGGATGTTGTTGTCCTGAGAGGAGAGGCGAGATTAGTTTTTATTAACAAAATATCCAAATATACTTTTTTTATATTTTATAATAAACAAATATTTTATTGTTATTGTGTCTAAAAGAGACAAACACATAGATGTTGAAGATGTTTTGCCAAACAGTTTAAACAAATACATTTATCTACTAACTCTTCATCTTTTAGGGTCATGACACACAGGAAGCTGGACATCGAACCACTGACCTTCTGGCTGTCCGGCATGAGCCCTGCTTCTTCAACCATGTGACCCACAGATGCAATTTTTTTGCCTGCAAAAATACTGGAAATTTTCTGTCCATGTAGACCAGTGGTTCCCAAAGTAAGGGTCGGGTCCCCTCCTTGGGGGTCCTCGTGATCTGTGAGTTCTTTTTCCTTTTTTTTTTTTTTGATAAATTATAGTTTTGAAGCAATAGCTGTGAACATGTCAACTTGGGTGGGGGGGTCACAGTACTACCCCCCTCCTTCAAAAGGGGGCACTGCAGACATTTGGGAACCACAGGTGTAGATGGAACCCGTGAATGTACGTGTGTGTGTGTACAGTGGTACCTGCAGATGTAGCACTCTGAGGCTCAGTGGCAGAGGTGTGGGAATATAATCCAGGTTGTTTCCGGACAGATACAGAAACTCCAGCCGCTGCATGTCCTGCAGGAGGAAAACCTTGATTTAAAAAATAGACATTTCTGTCCCCAAGGGCGGGCGTGACAAAGAATATTTAAGAACCCCCTGGTCGGTACATCTCTGGAGTACTAGGGCCGTCACCCACCAAGCAGAACCAATACCACCGTTCTCCCGGTCGTTTACCTTGAACTAGTGATGTTCGATACCACCAATTTCCTTTCCGATCCAATACCGAGTAAAATTCGGGCTGATATCGCCGATACCGATATCGATACTGATATTTTATCATTTGTCTTTTAAATAAAAAAAAAAAGTGTATTTCAAATCATAGCTTCTTTAAGAATCCAAGGCAGAGTTTCAAACTCTGAAAACATGTTATTTGTAAAACAAAACAAACAACCAAAAAATAACCTGAGGAGCCATTTGGGACCCGAAAGAGTCGGATTTTTTCAGTGAACCGAGCCAAAAGAACCGGTTCTCTAAAAAAAAAGAGCCGAAATTCCCATCAATAGTGACTGAGTGAGAGCACGTAGTAGAGCCACCTGTGCTTACGCACGACGCACACAGCCAGGCAGAAGAAGAAGTAGTCCCGCCAACCGAGCGTCACTTAGACAACATCTCAATCATTTGGATACTTTTCACCGTGTTTCTGTTTAGGATACACCTCATCTCAGAATGCGTACCGCCTGCGGGTCTTTGCCGGCCAGCAGCAGCTGCAGCAGCTGCGTCTGGGAGCTGAACACGTCCCGGTCCATCTCTGAGATCTGGTTCCCAGTCAGGTCGACGGACCGGAGTTTCTCTGTTGGAACAGAAGAAGAAGAAGAAGACGACGTGAGGTACAGCCGACGTGTACATCTGCGACGTCTTGAGTCGTCACGAGACTCACCGAGGTTTAGGAAGTCCGTGTTCTTCACGTGTCGGATTCTGTTGAAACGGGCGTAGAAATAGCTGGTGTCTTTGGGCAGGGGTGGGATCTGGTCCAGAGCCATGTCGTCACAGTACACACTCCCACGCAGACAAACACACAGTATACAGGTGGGCATGCCTGCACAGAGTACACACTGAAGTACATCTACGAGTACTGTACATGCAGTAAAATGTGACGTTTTTCTGATTTTAACCTGAATTTGTACCTCGACCTTTGACCTACCCAGGCCTGTTTCTGGTCCAAAGAGTCCAGATCCTTTAAAGTCCAGGGTCACAGGAGCTGACCCGAGGTTGGCAGCTGTGGACGGTGCGACTGATGGGGGCGTGGTTGGTGCCGCGACCCCCAGCTTCATCTCTTTCTCTTCCTGATGGACACCATAGAGAGAGAGAGAGAGAGAGAGAGACAAAGATGGGTGAGTTTAAACGCAAAGGGACTGAAGATGGAGGATCAGCCTGAAGGACCGGATTGACACAGGTGAACTGAGACCACCGGTGACATTTTTATTCTCTACCTCTGAATCCAAGTCGTCATAATCGTAATCCACTCCAAATACGTTGGGGTCCAGGTTCTCCCACTCTACGTCTGTGTTCGTGTTGTAGTTCTCCACGTCTCTCCAGTCTTCTTCTGGACTCGCCACTGGAAGGGCTGCGGCGTGTGGAGAGAAGCTGAACAGGACCAGGACTAGGAGCAGGACCTGGACCTGGACTTGAACCATCATCTGAGACCACATGTTCCTCAGGTCTGTGGACGTCAAGGTTTCATACAACACTTAGTCTGGTTCTGGGTTTCCGACTTCGTCACCAACAAGGACACACACACACACACATACACACACACACACAGTACAACTCCATACAGAAGAGCTGTAGGTCGAACCAACGAATCGGTGTAGGGCACATGCAGTAACAAGATCGGCCACCGTGTGGCAGTGTTTCAACCAGTCATGTGGGTTTTTTTTTTTTATCTTTTCCTTTAACCACACCAGGGCCTAAACCTGTTGGTGTAAAAAAAAACCTGTCTCCATCACTGAGGAAGAGGAGGAGTTTCGTTGGACGTTTGGTCAAATTCCACAGGAATTCTGTCTGGGAATGTGACAGGAGGATGTCAGAGCTGGGAACAAAGCAGAGATTTTCACCTGGATGTCAATGTTTTGTTAGTTTGTCAAAAATGAGGCAGTTGTCCTGAGAATGTGTCAACAGGTCCATGGTAAGTGAGTTTCATTTGTCCCACAGGGGGAAGTGAAATTTCACAGATCTGTACGGAGACAACGTGGACGCACGGCGGAATCTGGACATTCAGAGGTTATTAATGAAATAATCAGCAGAAGGAAAATATGTCACTGGCCTGAGATCAGATTTGAGACTTGACCTAAGAGCAGACCAGAGACAAAACCTGAGACTTGATCTGAGATCAAACCTGAGACTTGATCTGAGATCAGACCTGAGACTTGATCTGAAATCTGACCTGAGACCAGACGCGAGGATTAATCTGAGACCAAACCTGAGACTTGACCTAAGACCAGACCTGACAACCTGGGACTGAACTCAGTCAAACGAATGCATTAAACCGAACATAAGAACAGTACTAACAACGTTGAAGTGAGCTGTAACCGATCGACACCATCGTCGTCACAGAAAACACAGTCGAAGCTCCGTACAGACATGTACATCCCATAATAACAACTTAGAGAACTTACCAGTGACTCGGTACCTGGTGGTTGTTCTGATCTGACTCTAGGTCTTCAGGGTTCTGTCGGGACCCTGGGTGTTGTTCACTCAGGTCGGAGTGACTCTAAGACCGAGCCCCTCTCAAGTGAGGGTGACGCAACAAATCAGGTTGGGGTGGGGGTTGTGCAGTTTGTCTAAGTCAGTGTGTGATCAGCTGTCCCCAGAGTCCCCCCAAACACACACACACACACACACACACACACAAACAAAAAGATGATGAAGATGGTTTGCGTTATTAGTTAGTAAACGCGTGTGTGTGTGTGTGAAGAAAGAAGAAGGTCACTGGTTTGAATCCTCTTTGAATGAGCAGCGTGTCACTTCAGATCCAATCACGATGTTGACGTGGTCGACCGCAGGTGGAGGGAACAATCCCGGAGCTGACTCTACTTCTGGAAGCACATGCTCTGTTTGTCTTCTTTGTGAAGTTTCAGAAAAAAAAATTGTAACATTCCAGAAGCACATATTGCATTTGAAGACTCTTATTAATTCCTCCACTTCACTTCTATTTGTGTCTTCACTTTCATGACCTCCAGAATCCTGCGTTGACCGAAAACCCAATTTCATATCTCTAAAAGTCAGACAATGAAGAACGGGTCCACGCGTCACGGTCCACCTGGGATACGGGCCTTTGGGTTTATTTTTACCACAAGGAGAAGAAGGGGCGTGTACAGGAAATGAATGCGACACACGCACTCTTTTCAATAGCAGTGGTCAGTGATGACACAGAAGGTCCTGGTATAAAAGAAAGCGTAGTCCGAAGGAAACGTTCAGCA
>NC_024317.1:19916729-19917276 GCF_000523025.1 Cynoglossus semilaevis
ACACACACACACACACAAACAAAAAGATGATGAAGATGGTTTGCGTTATTAGTTAGTAAACGCGTGTGTGTGTGTGTGAAGAAAGAAGAAGGTCACTGGTTTGAATCCTCTTTGAATGAGCAGCGTGTCACTTCAGATCCAATCACGATGTTGACGTGGTCGAACGCAGGTGGAGGGAACAATCCCGGAGCTGACTCTACTTCTGGAAGCACATGCTCTGTTTGTCTTCTTTGTGAAGTTTCAGAAAAAAAAATTGTAACATTCCAGAAGCACATATTGCATTTGAAGACTCTTATTAATTCCTCCACTTCACTTCTATTTGTGTCTTCACTTTCATGACCTCCAGAATCCTGCGTTGACCGAAAACCCAATTTCATATCTCTAAAAGTCAGACAATGAAGAACGGGTCCACGCGTCACGGTCCACCTGGGATACGGGCCTTTGGGTTTATTTTTACCACAAGGAGAAGAAGGGGCGTGTACAGGAAATGAATGCGACACACGCACTCTTTTCAATAGCAGTGGTCAGTGATGACACAGAAGGTCCT
>NC_024317.1:19917359-19956617 GCF_000523025.1 Cynoglossus semilaevis
TCAGCAGGTTCCAGTCGGCGCTGATCGTCAGGTGAGAAAGATTTTTTTTTTATTATTTGTCTTCTTCCATAATAATAAGTAGAAGAATTCTAAATATTGTCGTTGTTGTTACTGCGATTGTTATTATAAATGATAATGATGCTGGTAATGACGTTACTGTAGTTCATTGTCGCGTCAATCAGAGTGTAAAACAACAATGAAACCAGGGGTGAGTTTTGATGTGACAACGCTGCGATGAAACGTAATGATCCAATAGTAATTTCATACTTGAATAATCTGTCATTACTGGGATTTCAAGGTGGTTGAAGTTATTTTTTATTTTTTATTTTTTTAGACTTATTTTTTCCTGGTCGTTTCCGGATGTCGATTTATAGTATAAACTTTGATGCGTTCACTGTCTGCTCCAGGATCAAGCGTTGAGGTAAAGATAGGAATGGATTCAGATGAATTATTGATCACACACTGCTTTGGTTTTGATAGTGTGGGGTCACAGCTCTGTGTCCGGCAGAGATAAAGGTCCAGTTTCACTTTTCAGACACAGTTTGAGAAAAGGTCAAACCAAAGCGCGTCTACTCTGTTTTGTCTCTTTGTAATCTGAAAGACTTTAACTTTAATCATTCTCAACATCACTTTTCACTTCCTTATACTTACTTCAGTGAAATGTTTCTCTCTAGAACTCCAACAACAACAACAACAACAATAACGTCACGGTGACACCATGCTGCGCCTCGTAGCTCTGATGATGGCGACTCTTTCCACAGTGATCTACAACTCCAGCTGTTTGACCTCCACCCACTACGATAGAGGTACTGCCACCTACCGGACAAACACAGTACTTACAGTCAAGTTAATTACCACTTGTTCGTGTTCGTGTGTGTGTGTGTGGATTCACTGTCACACAGACTCGGACAAAGCTCGGACCACAACCACAAACTAAACTAACATTTAATGACACGATTCAAAATAATAATAAAAATAACATGAATAATGTGGGTTTAAAGCAGTGTGGACTCGAGTCGCATGACTTGGACTCGAGTCAGACTCGAGTCATCAATTTGATGACTTTAGACTCGGCTTGACAAAATGTAAAGAGACTTGCAACTTGACTTGGACTCTAACATCAATGACTCGTGACTTCACTTGGACTTGGGCCCTTTGACTCGACAAGACTTGATACTTTCTCCAAAACCCAAAGTGATCTGTGTAAATATATTATTATTTTGTTTAAAAGGACTCAAAAGTACTCGAAACAGAAACGACACCTCGGACTTGACACTTTTCAGTTTTGACTTGGACTCGACTCGGACTTTGCCTGTCTTCACTTGAGACTTGACTCGGACTTGAGTGCAAAGACTTGAGAGTTACTTGTGACTTGCAAAGCAATGACTTGGTTTAAAGGGTTTGCATTATACATCGCACCAGGAGATGGCGCCCTAAGCAACGTCGGGAGCAGGCTCCAGTAGAAAACGTCTGACAATAAATATTTAAAGTTTGGATGTTCATGGATTGATGACAGATGTCAGTGTTTGTTTTTGTCAATAATGTCAGACTGGGAATTCATGTCAATATAAAGTTCTGTTCTTTTTCAGACCAGGTTCTGCTCAGAGCCCTGGGAGATTTCCGCAGCACATCACTGCAGCAAACAATACAGCACTCAGGTGTGAATTCACCTGCTGAAGAGTTCCAAAGAAAGGCCAGGAAAGTTCCGGGGACACAGTGGTGGAGATCAAGGTTCCCACTCACCCCTCAGGCCATGAAGCGTCATCAAGATATTTCCTCGTACAACCTCAACTCCTTTGGTCTGCGTTATGGAAAATGATGCAGCGCCTGCAGTACGTCTGTCTTCACTTTGTTATGTGTTTGCAGATATGTTTATATATACACAAAACTGTAAAAAAAAAAAGTCAAAAAAAGAAAAGTCAAAATGTCAAATGTTAAATCTATTTATTTAAGAACATCGATAATGGTAAATACCATCAATAAAATACAAGCAAGATAACCGCTACTTTACGTAACAGCACAGTTATTAATTCGGAACTGGCAACTTGAGAATTAATTAATAATGGAAAATAAAGTTCAACAAGAGTCCAGAATACTCGTTTTTCATCAAGATGGTGTTTCTTAATGAAGGCTGACAGTGGTTTGTGTCATTCTTTCAGTTACATTGTTAGCTGTAGTTTTAGCATAAAGAAGTAAAGATGGCAGATTAAACAGCACCATGTAAAAAGGCGCGAATCCAGAACGAGAGCATAGAGCTGCAGCAGTACAAACAACCAGAAGAGGGCGCCTGAATACATAGAAAAAGTTAAGTAGAACAGCGTATTAATGTAAAGCACAACTGACGAACATGAGTGAATGTTCAAAACTCCAAGTGAGTATCTCCAAGAAATTGAATATATACTGTAACTGTTGTCTGAAGGAGAAATGACTGAAACTGAAGGATGAATAATTAAATTGATAATGATAATGTGAGTTCAAGTGACAGCTGTTCCTTCGGAAAGGAACGGAATCCTGGGTTTGTGTTGTAGTTAGCACCGCTAGTAGCCATTAGTTGATATTGTACCGGAGCGGTAGAATAAGACAGAGGCAGATTTTATTTTATTAGAAAGTGGTTTATTTTTACTTCAGCACTGATGTTGGCCACAGTGTATGGAGCTAGAACAGTCTAAAAAAAAATACACAAAAGAAGGATTTACAAATGTACTTTGAAAATTCACAAATGTTATGTGAATGGTCTAACGCGCATTTATAACGCGCATTTATTCTGTTTATACATTTGTAAATATTCCAAATGCATTTGTGAAATTCCAAAGTACATTCGTGAATCCTTGTTTGTGTAATTATTTTGGAGGCTGTTCTCGCTCCATAGGAACAGAACGTGACCAGCTCTCTCACACACTTCTATGAGCCGATTGGCTCCACCGACACGGAACAGAACATACTGCGCATGTGCGCTCCTATATGGCGCATTCATGGCACCCAAGAACCGTATGAGAAGCAGAACATTATAACATAGCATAACTATTTATTCCCCAAGTGTCACAATATAATGTGTTAACAAGAAAAAAGTAGACGGCGGAGCCAAGATGATAGCGGAAGTAATCCTTATTCATTTGGATGGTCGCTCTAGATAAAAGCATCTGCTATATGTATTGTAATAATAATAGATGCGGTTTGAAGAAAAAGTTAGAAAAAATATAAGAAAACGTTAAGAAGAAAACATAAGTAGGATATAAATTAAAATTAATGGTTTTAACCAAAGTAAGATTAAAGTGCAATTTAAAAAAAATACTCTCTCTCACTGACTCTCGTCTTCTCCGACCATGAAGAGTCGAAAGTTTTTCGAATCTGGTTTTTTTTTGGACTCCATTTTGACAGCGCAGAGTGAAGGCAGGACAGAGGTGAGTTTTCAGTGAATTCTGATCCAACATGACAGAGCAGACCATCGTGTCACCATCAAAGTATAAAAAGTGTATGTTGATGTTTTATACCATGATCATTCGGCTGTCAGTCTGTCTCCGTGTTTTAATCTCGATCGTGGAAATGAACTGTCGGTCAGACGTTAATGTGACGTCATCCTGATTAAAAAAAAAAGAAAGCATAAAGATTATAAAGACTAACTTTTTTATTTTTATTTATTCAGAAGATGAGAGTTTCTGTGAAGAAAGAAGACAGAGCAGAGTCTCCAGGACCCAGCTGTCTGTCTGTGAAGACTGACTGGTCCATGACTAACCCTCCAGACTTCAGTCCTGAACCAGGCCCTACAGACACACGGTAAGACACTTTGGTCCAGACTGTCTCCTAGTCCAGTTTTGATGACCACAGCAGACACATGCTTTCCTCACTGTGGATTGGGTTGAACTCAAACAGACACTGCACATCAGTCCATTTCCCACGGAGCGTTTCCACCTGTATAACACTGTCTTCCTGTTCATTGTACATTTATTGAAACCAAACCTAAAGTAAATCAGTATAGTACTCTGTGTGGGTTTGTAAAAAATTATATTATAACAACAACAATAATAATAATAATTGTTATTTAATTGTTATTAAAATTATTTAATAAATTGTCATTGTTGTTAGTATTATGAAATGTATAATAATGAAATGTCATCAAGCAGAGCCCCCCCCCAACTCTTTTATCAACGGGTAGTTATCTCGCTGTAACTCATTGTTGAATGTTCATAACTATGTGACGAATCACAGAGAGTCGCGGGGTTATTCATACGTTAATGTGACGTCATCCTGATTAAAAAAAAATGAAAGCACAAAGATTATAAAGACTAACTTTTTTATTTTTATTTATTCAGAAGATGAGAGTTTCTGTGAAGAAAGAAGACAGAGCAGAGTCTCCAGGACCCAGCTGTCTGTCTGTGAAGACTGACTGGTTCATGACTAACCCTCCAGACTTCAGTCCTGAACCAGGCCCTACAGACACACGGTAAGACACTTTGGTCCAGACTGTCTCCTAGTCCAGTTTTGATGACCACAGCAGACACATGCTTTCCTCACTGTGGATTGGGTTGAACTCAAACAGACACTGCACATCAGTCCATTTCCCACGGAGCGTTTCCACCTGTATAACACTGTCTTCCTGTTCATTGTACATGACCTCAGTCCTGAACCTACAGACACACAGTAAGACATTTTTTAGTACTCTGTGTGGGTTTGTAAAAAATTAGCGCAGAGTGAAGGCAGGACAGAGGTGAGTTTTCAGTGAATTCTGATCCAACATGACAGAGCAGACCATCGTGTCACCATCAAAGTATAAAAAGTGTATGTTGATGTTTTATACCATGATCATTCGGCTGTCAGTCTGTCTCCGTGTTTTAATCTCGATCGTGGAAATGAACTGTCGGTCAGACGTTAATGTGACGTCATCCTGATTAAAAAAAAATGAAAGCACAAAGATTATAAAGACTAACTTTTTTATTTTTATTTATTCAGAAGATGAGAGTTTCTGTGAAGAAAGAAGACAGAGCAGAGTCTCCAGGACCCAGCTGTCTGTCTGTGAAGACTGACTGGTTCATGACTAACCCTCCAGACTTCAGTCCTGAACCAGGCCCTACAGACACACGGTAAGACACTTTGGTCCAGACTGTCTCCTAGTCCAGTTTTGATGACCACAGCAGACACATGCTTTCCTCACTGTGGATTGGGTTGAACTCAAACAGACACTGCACATCAGTCCATTTCCCACGGAGCGTTTCCACCTGTATAACACTGTCTTCCTGTTCATTGTACATGACCTCAGTCCTGAACCTACAGACACACAGTAAGACATTTTTGTCCAGACTTTCCATCTCCTGGCGTCCCCTGGAGACAAACTAGAGGAGACAAGGTTATTGTCCTGAAAATAATCGATGTAAATGTGTTTCTTAGAAGAGTGGGCGGGCAGGAGAGCTCAGTGGACCAAGAAGAAAGATGCAGGGCAAACATCAGCTCCACACCTCAGGCTGGACTCTCACAGCCTTCAGGTTTGTAGATGTTTTTTTTCATCTTCTCTTCAGACACACTGGAACTGTTTGTGACATCCTGTGACTTGGTGATGTAAAGACACTGCTGATAAAAAGCAGGTGGTCCTCCATGTCCGGGTTTGTTAGAGGAGCTTGTTCACCTGGCTCTTTACTACATTCTGCAGCTGGATGATTTTATGGATCAATGTTCTTGAGTTCTTTAAACGGTTCTATCCAGCCACTGATATTTAGTTTCCTGTCAGGGTTCTTTTCTACTTCTTCTCAAAAATATTGTGTCAATCAGATAAATAACAGGCTGCGTTCAACACTGAATGATCCTGTATAATAGACTTAGACTTTCTTTATTGTCATTGGCACAGAAACAAAAAAAACAGTGAGTCTGGCAACAAAATGCCGTTGCTTGAAAACCGGAGTAAACAGTACACATTCGACTAAATTCAAGAAAATCAGATTTTCTCTTTGTCTTTTCTTTTTTTATTCAGGTTGAGGAACTGCAGTTTGTCAGAGATCAGCTGTTCTTCTCTGGTCTCAGCTCTGAAGTCCAACCCCTCCCATCTGAGGAAACTGGACCTGAGCTGGAACAAACTGCATGATTCATCAGTGAAGGTTCTGTGTGGTCTAGTGAAGAGTCCAAACTACAGACTGGAGGATCTGAAGTCAGTATAAAGTGTCATCTACTCCTCAGTATTGTTCTGATCACTTTCTTCCTCAAAGTTAAACGTTGTGCTGATGTTAACACATATTTGTGAACATGTTGTGAAAAGGTGCAGATACAAACCAACCGTTTCCAGTCCTGACTGTAAGAGTCAAAAGTGAAGTGATAACAGTGAGAGTAAATCTTGACCCAGGTCTCTGCTGCTCTTTGACCTGGATGTGACGCTGACCTGTCTCCTCTGGTGTCTGTTGTCTTCTCTCCACAGGTGGAAGTACTGGACGCATTGTTGTCTTCTCTCCACAGGTGGAAGTATTGGACCATGTGACCTGATAAGAACCAATCACCGTTTTCACCCTAATATTCAGACGTGATGTTTGGAGCCTAGAGAGGAGAGCAGTGAGGCAGGATTTCTGAGAACCAGTTTGTGACTTTTTTTCCTTTCTGTTTCTGTTGTCATTTTTTTATATATATATAGTTGTTGACCCCTTTAATTCCTACGGAGCCCCTAAAGGGACATGGGAAAAAAATATCTTGTGCTCACGATAAAGTGTATCTAAGACATTTTACCACACATACATTCAGGGTAACACATTAAAATAACAAAACAATCATGTACAGTACGTACGGTTGGGAAATCTAAGATACCGGCATGGGTGACATATGTACTGTATATATCAGGCGTCGGCAAACCTTATGATTCGCGGGCCACAATTGGTCCTAAAATTTGACAGGGGGGCCGGGTCAGAAGCAGATAGATGGAGCGTTCGTGTGAACTAATACAAATGACATAAAAGTCATGCATAAATGCTAAAAGGCTTTTAGCCTTCTCTACGCCATCTATAGGGAAAATGTGGGCATTGCAGGGAAAAGGCAGAAGTATAATCACAATACAAACCAATTATATAATTTGGACAAGTTTGGCGGGCCGAATTACAAAGCTGAACGGGCCGCATCCGGCCCCCGGGCCTTAGATTGCCCATGCCTGGTATATATGGTGAGCTTTTAATTAATGTAGGTACCTCAGTTAGACACAGGAGGGCAGTGTTGTTGTGCCCTCCTATCGCAACGACTGCGATAGGAGAGGGCACCAGTGTATTTCGTGATAAGTTTCACGTAATTACGCGATGTCTGTGAAGCACACTGGGTTTGCTTTGTGCATGAGCTGCGCTCTATGAATACAATTAAAATTAATGTAATGCGTACTCTCAGAAGGATCAGGAGGATTTACGTATTTACAGTACCCTTCACGAACCTCCCTACACTGTTGTCAACAGTAGAATAACAACAACAACAGTGCCCTCCTGTGTCTAAATGAGGTACCCTACATTAATTAAATGTTCCCCATATATGCAGTACAGTACGGCATGACATGTCGGTATCTTAGAGTTCCCAACCGTACATTAAAAAAAAACAAAACAGTCATGTACAGTACCATGATTGTTTTTTTTTTTTTAATCTATCACCCTGTATGTATGTGTGGCAAAATGTCTTAGATATGTTTTCTCGTGCGCACGAGTTTTTCTTTTTTTAGGTAAGAAAATGTTTTTTATCACGAAAACAATGGAAATTAAAAAATATATAAATTTATCGTGAAATACCTCGGTATAGATCTATAAAGATAAACTCTCGCGACATTTAAAAATATATAAATTTATCGTGAAATACTGCGGTACTGCGGGAGCAAAAGGAGAACCGTGATATAGAGAGGGAACACCATATTTTGGGAAAAAAAAACCAAATAGTTTTACATGCTGACTGACGTCACAGAGAACAGATCTGGGATCAGCTGATGTTTAATCTGTCAAGACCATTTTCATTCCATTGTTTTGTTGTTGTTGTGATTTAAAGCTGTAGAAAATACAGGGCATTGTAAAAAATAACTTATTCTTTAGGGTTTTCAACCAAATAAATATTTGTTGTTCTTCGCTGATGACCTTCTTCTGCTCAGACCATGGAGGAGCTGCTGGAGAAATACTGAGGAAAAAACAAAATAGAGAAAAAACGTTGGTCTGGTTCTCACTGCGGCCTGTGATATCGTCTTCTTCAATAATACACACATGGATGTAAATTTCAAACTCACTGTGCTGAGGTAGGGGATGTTTAGAGCTGACAAGACGAATCCCACGGCCATAGGGAAAAAGGACCTGTGGGCGATAACAAAAAACGTTTGTTTTACTTTGTAACCTACAAAGTCCTGGGTTTCCGACAGTGTCTTCTCTACATCACCTGAACAGCAGAACGAAGCCGTAACTCTCCACCAGCATCCCAATGATGGGCCAACGACACAGCACCAGAGAGACCCCTCCCAGGAAGAAGAAGGAACCTCGGAACTTGTGTCTTTGAAAAAAGAAGTGAGCTGTCCTCCTTAAACCGATGATGAAGGTCAACCCACTCAGGAAGAGGATCTGAGACGTAGAGGGAGTCACAGAGAACAACCGTGGTTGTAAAACAGCTGAGGTTTGAAGACACAACCAGGACATTTAGTAGAGTTGTATGATGGCGACGCAGGGAGAAGTGATCGAGAGAGTGGCCGACAGACTCGGATGGAGATGCTGAGAGATGCTACGATGCATGAGCCAATCAGCGTGAGGAACAGAAAAGCATGCTGAATTAGCCAATAACACGCAGAGTACGCATTGCATTAGCCAATGGTAAACTAGTGATTTTATAATGTCTATTAGTTTATTTTTCGCTATATAGCAAAAATCTTGTGAGATTGTATTTTAAAATAATCCACAATTTACTGAGCGAGCGAAAGGAGAACAGCAATAGAACACTGTAAACTGAAAAGGTCCTTGGAAACGAGCCGACACAGCAAATTTAGTGGTTTGTTTTTTTTTTACTTATTCATACCATTTTTATTTGTTTCTGTCATTTTTGCTGTTAATTTTTTTGTGGATAAAAGTTAAATATGGAAATATAAGCATACTGTACATTAAGTGTTTATAACTAGTGGTGTGTATTGGCAGGAATCTGATCTGAATCTGATACACGGGCAACAATGCAATAATGTATCAACAATGCTGTTACATGCTCTACATCAGGCTACTACAACTGATTGGATCTACATTTGTAATCACTAGAGGAAAAAATGAACCAACGGCATGAATATTATCATGTATCTTGTTAATTTAAAGATATATATATATATATATATATATATATAAAAAAAATCCATACTGTGCTGTAAAATATCGAATTTTACTCACATTTCCGAACGCCAACAAGACAGAGTCAAAGTACAGCAGCACACCAAAGAGCAGGAAAAATAAACCAAATCCCATCAGACCAACTCCAATCTCTGAGAGAGGAAAAATCAACAGTCAGTAAGAACGCGGGAATTAAAACGTATTTCATTTGATACACAATCAGCTTTTGACTGATATACTGAATGAATTTATTTTGAAGTTGAGTTCTTGTACGTTTGGCAAAAACAAAACCAAAACTATAATGAATGAAGCAGTGTTTTAGCCCACACTGACAGTAGACACCTCTGCAGCATTTAGCAGCACAGACAACATCAACACTTACATGAGTCCAAACGGTCCTCAAGCCAATTCAAAACCATCTCCCTGTGTTATTTTCATAGCCCATCATGTGCGAAGACGAATCGTACAAAGACTTACTCTGGAATTCCGTCACGACAGCCATAGTGACTTCCTACGTCTCCCCTGGTCTTATTTTGGTGTGACAGGACAAACAAATGTCATTCTTTTCTCCACTGCGACCTTTATACGTTGACGTTGTCAACATCTGAGATGATCATTAACCAGAGCAGACACAGAATCAGGCTCTGCATTTAAACACAATGAGTCAGATCAATATTTTGTCCCTGTCTGTTTGGGCTCATGGAAACAGTTGATTATATTTAAAATATATAAAACATAGACCAAATATATGGCCAGGCTGCAGAATAACTCACTATCATTAGGATATGATCTGTTTGGGCTCATGGAAACAGTTGATTCTATTTAAAATATACAAAACATAGACCAAATATATGGTCAGGCTGTGGAATAACTCACTATCATTAGGATATGACCGAATAATTCTTTTGATGCTGGAGTTTTGTTTGCCAATAGTCGTAGGTTCCTTTAAGTCAGTGGTTCTGAATTATTTTCTACCCACCTTGGGAAGAAAACCTCCCTCACACCCTCCTCCCCCGTGACCCACACCCTCATGAACTGAGAACCTGATAAAAGGTATATTTGTTTGTACAAACCACTGTATGAGTTGCTGCCACCTAGTGACTGGAGGTGTGTTTTCATTGAAGCATTACAGCAGTGGTAGTGTCAGTCTGTCTAATATATTTGATGAAGGTGTGTGACATATTTAGTTTTTCTGATTGTCCATGAATGAGAAAAGAAAATGTACAGGGTGAGACAGAAAGTACCGTGCCGCACCGATAGGGGGCAGTGACGTGCGGTGAGGTTCATGACTGACAGTGCTGAACCCTATAGCACAGTGGGTAACAGATACATGTCGCTGCATCGTCGTCTGCGCAGAGGGAAGATACTATTTCAAGACTCAAAGCTTTTTCCCAACTGGATTTCAAACTAGATGGAGTCAAACTAAGGGTAGGATCTGATTTCACGCTTAACTAGTATTAACTACTAATAAAACATGGCCGACTTTCCGCTCTCCATAGTGCAGCGGGTGAGTGTGTTCCCCGTTCGTTGGGATTTCATTCACGACATATAAATTAAATGTTTATTTTTTAAACACATTTTGGCCTCTAGAGCACTGCCTCAAAGGTAAGTTAAACGTTTAAGTAAGTAAATGTGAGCTAATGTAACCGGTTATCAAGAGAGGGTTGATGTTAAGTGCTGTGAGATTTGAAGTGTATGCTAAGTGGCTACCGCTAAGCGGACCTGTATAGTGAGTGGAAAAAACGTATGCTGGTGTTTTTTTAACGAATGTTTTTTATGCATGTCATGATACAAGTTAGTTAAAAATTCTTCACTGAAAACAAATTCATTTATTGTTTTTCATGAACATGATGTTTTATTGTGGTTGTTTCAATGTTGTTGTTTTATAAAACCATGCCTTGAAATGGCCAGATTTATGGATTTGTTCGAGCTAACGAAGTTCATACGGCTAGCGACCAATGACTTTGACTGTGTGTTATTCTAGTTGCATATGTCTGTCTGCGAATGGCTGTGTGAGTATATATGGGTGGAGCCCTGTCACGTCGAAGTGTGAGTTGGTTATACAGGAGCTGTTAAAACACTGTTTTTGTTCTGTTGTGGTCGGCGTGGCTGATAATAAAGACCCCAACTTCACTGTTTCTGTTTACCTCTGCTGTGGACAAGCACAAAGTGAAGGGAGTTAGCCCCGGAGCTGATGTTAGCTTTGGCCCTGGAGCATATCACTAAGTCTTCCCTGTGCATTCCAACTACGGTCGGGGCTCCGAAGCAGGAAATAACTAACGTGTAACTAGCCGTCTTACAGACACTGTGTAAATATCCTATGTTACAGCGTGGACACCTGCGGCGTATAGAAACATGCAGCTTATATATGTACAATCATTTCTTTCTTTTTAAATCAAGTGGATTCGGATTATATTCAGGTGCGCTCAGTAGTCTGGAAATTACGGTAGGCAATGTTCCTGTGTTCCTGTTGTGGGTCTTTGTAGTCTTATGGATATCTGGCCTTCTGTGATGGCCACTTTGGACTTCAGTCCATAGTCCTGAGGTCTAACGTATACAACTCCTGCCCTCCCCAACATGGAAGAACTAAGCCAGTCAGTGTTTGTGGACTTTATTCTTTTGGACATCCAGATAAACAAGTGAAGAATGTCAGGAGCAAAGTCTATCAAAAAATAAAGGGGGTGGGGGTAGACAATTAACCTCAGGCATTTTGGCAGTGTATGTAATTATCACCACATATACTGTATATAACATCAGGGATTGTACGATGAGTCCAGACAGTAAGACGTGTTTTCTCAGCCAGAACACTGGGATGAATTCTAGAGAAACACAACATTTGTTTACATTCACTTTATTGCAAGGGTTTCTGAAAGCAAGCCTAATATATGTAACCTTTTTGTAAATAATTTGCATAGTTCAAGCAATTTAATCTATCTGTACCCAAAACATAAAACAGAGATTACACATAACAGGGTATACTGTAACTTAAATCCAAAATATTATATACACTGGCCAATATATACATTGTATATATTATGTATTTCCAACATCCACAAAAGCTACATCTAGTATCAAATATTGAACTTCACCTTTTGGCTGTCGATTCTAAACAAATCAGATTCCAATTAATCCAAAAATATCTTTATTCTGCCTCTTCAAAGAGCTACAAAACAGAAGTAAAGTCTTGGTTGTGAAAAATGCTAAACTTTGGGTAATTGAGTGTAAAAATCGAACGCGACAAAATCTTGCTGAATATTCTTGCACCTAAAAAAATATGAACCGCCTCCCTTTCTTACAAAAACCTGAACCAAAGAAAAATAGACACATTTTCTACAACTTGTTTTTGCTTCATGTCTGCGTTCAGAATTAAAAAAACAAACACAAAAAACAGTTTTTTAAAATTCTCTGTAACGAACAGACGCACGTCTGGATGTTAAAATGGACAAACTGTAGTTTTATATAAAGGCAGGTCAGTTTAACAATAATGAGTGTGTAAGTGTTCATTACATCATGAAGGACGTGTGTGAGGGAGCGGGGGGCACAGAGTTTAAATGAGGAGGAATGACAGTGTTGTTAAATTTATCATCTGTGATTGGTTTATGACTTAGATAAAAATAAACTGAACTTGACAGAGTAGCATGTTAAATACCACAAATAAAATAATTATTAGTGTTGAATAATGATATTTGAAAGCATTCAAATTTTAATTTATTTAAAATAAATGTTTGAATCAAATGTTTTTTTTGTTTTTTTTACATATTTACATAATGTCTTCAATTAAAAGAAAAATCCTCCAAATTTAAACTCCAATGTCTTTTTGAGTTTTTGGGTCAATAATCACAACACAGTAAACACATATTTTAGACTTTTGGCACAGTATGATTGGATGAAATGCTAGTGTTGATACTGTATGCTACATGAAAGTACTCCCCAGTACACAGATCTTCTCCTAACAAATACTTTACACAAACCAGCTTTTTAAGCAGAGATTCCTGTTAAAGGTCACTTATTTTTCCCCTTTCACATACTGTACACCATTTCCATACACATATATCCAACATACTTCACCCATACACATGTGGACCATCACTAGAGTAATCTGTTGAACATTTTAAATAGATAGTAGATGGCAGTGAGACAATGGGCGTCAGGATACATTACATTCATGAACAACTGTCTGGAACACCACATCATGCTCTGTGCTAATGTTAGCCTTAAAGCAGTGCAGAACTACAGTATGAGGTTGTAGCCGTGGGGACTTTGTGGAGGTCGGAGTTTTCTGGGTTTTGGTCACCGGCGGTAGATATGAAAGTGCTCAGAGTCAAATAAACCTGTGTAGAGAGTGAACAGGTCCAGTCTCACTGATAAATGAACTTGAATATTTAACTGCAACTGCAACTGCAATTAGATCTGACTAGACGCTGTTGAACTTATTTACATATATTCTATAGGTGTGTGTGTGATGTGAGATCCAAATAAAATCATCTTCTGTTGTCCTGAAACTGCTGGTGGTTTTCTTTATGATAGAATTCTTATTATTTACTCTTTGTGCGCTGGTTCAAAACTCTAAGCTTTCTGCCTGGAGTGTTTGGTTTGTTTGTTGGATAATTCATCAGAAGAAAATCATCTATGAACAATGCTACTGGCATCTCACTGAAGACAGTGGAGTCCACATCCCAGAGTAGACAGTAGAGTCCACAGTAGACAGTAGAGTCCACAGTAGACAGTAGAGTCCACAGAAGACAGTAGAGTCCACAGTAGACAGTGGAGTCCACAGTAAACAGTATAGTCCACAGTAGACAGTATAGTCCACAGTAGACAGTGGAGTCCACAGTAGACAGTGGAGTCCACAGTAGACAGTGGAGTCCACAGCAGGTCTGTGATGACTCACGGCCAATGCTGTTCTGCAAGCTTATCTTTAGATTTGAACTAAATGTTTAAAGCTGTGTGTGGTTGTAACCCGGGCTTATCTCGAGTGAACCTGAATCTGCGGTGTAAAGGTAATCTCAAATAGGACCGCTAATGTCAGAGAGGTAGATGATTGAACTTTAGAAAACCAGTCAGACTGGGATGTGACGCTGTTAGCAGAAGTGTTAGATGGATGGCAATTCATGGAACATTAGCCTTGGTAGCATGAGATCAATGTTCAGCCTGGAGATGGCCGTCAGTTCCTCTGACATGTTGACAATACAGATGTTTCAGATGTGATGTGTAGGAGAGAACAACTTCACGTGATGATGTCAGTGGGGAAGAAGAAGATGATGAAGGGTTACTTTTGCTCTTTTCATCTCCGCTTTCATTCCCATTCTCCGGTCCATGTAAACATATCTAAGCTAAATGACCTGTTTACTTTTGTGATTGATGTAAGATGTCAGTGATGACGTCACATTGTTTTGGGGTCCAAATAATGTCTGTAATAGTAATGGTGACATTTGTGGTTAATATGACGATGTCATGGTGTAATGAAGTGATGATTCGGTGATGTGTTTATGTCGGAAAAATACTGTAGGTTCTATAGGCATCACAGTGAGTACACCAGTACACTCTTTGTCCTACACAAAGAATAATCGAAATCTGTTTCGCTCCACTGGTGGAACTGAAGAATTTCTTTTAGATACCTTGTCTGTTGGCATCAAGAGTCCAGACATACAGTATGTCCACTGTGTCCTTGTTGGTTGGGCCTGGTGTCCGTCCTTGTTTGTTTCGTTGACCTCAGTGACACAGATTCATCTCGAGAGGTTTAACACTCGGGCCGTTCTTTACAGAAGAGTCAACTTTCTATTCTTTTATTCACTTGCCTTTGCCTCCAGAAGCTAAAACCACAATTTCATCAATAACATCTCTGCTTTGTCGATCATGTCCTGAGCAAATAATGTAGAAATGTTACACAACTAGTGCTGTAGTGGTTAAGGGATCACAGTCTTTCCTTGTGTCACAGGACAAAAAAAAACCCAAAAAACTGGAGGCTTGAATCGGATGTTTGAAAAGTTGGACTTTAGAGTCTTTACAGCGTCAACCATAATGTTCACTTTTTATTTGAAAGATGTCCATGCCTTTTCAAATCAGCGTTAGTCCTTTAAAAAATAATCTCCATTTTTTTTTTTTTTCAATTGTACAGTCATCCTCAAAAAGATGCTCCGTCAAACTCGACAGCAGCCATAGCTTGAGCTGCAGAGGGTAGAAAAGCGAGTGAGATGGATTATTAAAAAATAAATAAAAAAATAGCAGAACACTACCTTTGTACTCTTCATGTATTGCGGAATCACATAAAGCTTTAATTATTTGGCGATCACCTCATTTTTCCTTAACCTAACAATAAAAAGACATTAACAATACAAAGTCCGAGACTGTGCAGAAAATAAAAGAATAAAATGTAAAATAAATTAAACACAGTAGCTAAAGAAAAAAACAAACAAACTAAAAGACAGAGACTGGGACTGGGTTTCGAGGTGTGAACACACACTCACCTGGTCAAGCTCACACCTTCATGGTGTGGGCAGAGCTGGGGAAGTCAGCAGAGGAAGGGGGAGTAGCCTGTCTGGTCGGGGACGTAGGGGAGCTAGGGACACACTGAGCTAGAAGGTTGTGCAGGGGGGAAAAGGTGGAAAAAGAGGAGTGGGGAGGAGTAAGGGAGGGAGAAGTGAGCGGGTGGGGAGGAGTAAGGGAGGGAGAAGTGAACAGAAGGGAGGCGGGGAGGGGATGTAAAAACAAAAAATGGAGAGAGCCAATCACTGGGGGGGAAGACAGTGAGGTAGACCAACAGTAGGGACTGTACGACCCTGACCTGCCCACAGATGCTGCTGCTGTTGTTGTTGTTTTTTTTAACCTACATTTGCTGTTTATACTTAGAAGAGTCCTGCCTTAAACTATTGCAGAGGACTACATACAGTATACGCTAGACAGACACACACAGTTGACCTAGAGTGTGATAAATGTGCCCTCTCAGCTCGGGGCAGTGGTGCGGACAGAGCCCTCACCAGAGAGAATGCGGCTGCGTCGAGACGCCTCTGTAGCCAGTGTGCAGGAGATCTCGATCAGCTTCTCCTGCTCCTGCAGCTGCTGCTGGGAGCTGGCAGGAGCTCCACCCTCCGTCGGTCCATCCAGGAGAGGAACCATGTTCTGCAGACTGAGAGATGTGTATGGAGAAGATATTTCTGAGTAAAAACTTGACTCTGGATCCATAGGCCCTGTGTGCATTTTCTTTTTTTCAAAACCTACTTTGATTTGGCAATCAGGGTCTTGATCCGCTCCAGTTTTTTCTGCTTCTCCATCTGCTCCTCAGGACTCAAGGGGGAGTCGTCCTCTAAGTCCAGGTTGCGTTCTGGGATCAGAATCTTGTCAGGAGCCATGAACTAGACCAGGGTAGAAGGCATAGAAACCAATCAAGGATTATTATTATTCCATCCATCCTTCCATTTTCATCCGCTTATCCGTTACCGGGTCGCGGGGTCCAAGACCGCCACCCAAATCACACTGCACCGTTCCAACCCCCCTGAACCTTCCTGCGGGTGGTGAGTCCACTGGAAGGTACCAACCGCCCTAACCGGTGCCACACCAATGACAGAGACATTGCCTCTGGGCCAAAGCGCCACATTTATTATTATTATTATTATTATTACAGTGGACCCCCTAGATACAAGCTTCCTGGAATACGAGTATTCCATGTTACAAAATCACAGTAGTGATGTTGATGATGTAGCAGTGATGAGTGGCGAAGATGAAAAAAAAAAAGTTAAATATATATATATATATATAAAAATATATAATCCTTCTCCTACGCTTAGTGGCCCCAACACTTGCGCTGTCTCGGTCACTGTCCCTCGCTTGTTCATTTTTCCCATTTTTATAACAATAATATAAAATGTTTTCTTAATTATTATTATTTTATATTAGCAATATATTTGCTTATATCTATGTTTTTGATTTTTAGATGGGGGATTAATAGTATATTAGGGGGCTGGAACGAATTCATTGGTTTTTAGGAGGAAATTAGGGGGGACTCGTATCTAGGGGGGCACTGTATTATTATTAGTCTTATTATTATTATTATTATTATTATTATTATTATTATTATTTTGTTGTTTTACAATCCAAATTTGAAGATAATGAATGAAGGAACTGTTCTCACCAGTTTGTTCTCCAGCTGATAATGTTCCGGCTCAATTTGCAGCCGTCTCAGTCGAGCGATCTCCTCTCGTGGTGACTCTTGTCCCTGTTCCCGGACGGCTGCCTCCAGATCCTTGATGTCAATTTCATGAGCTGTTAGCCGCCGGCGAACCTGACGCAAAGAATCACGGATAAAAAACAAAAGAACATACAAGTAAAAACACGCACATTAACAAAAACATAATCTGTCCACCTGATCACAATGATGACTGCATTTACAGATCACTTCATACTTTCATTTTTACTTTGACCAGAACTTTTAACTCAACTGTAGAAGGCAACAAGCTTTAACTGACACTTGCTGCCAGACGGGGGCGACAGAGGAGAGCTTGTGCTGGTCATTTTTTTTTTGTCATTTATTTAATGGATATATTTAATGTACATATATTCTGTCGGATTGATAATCAAAATATACTATACTACTACACTACAGTATAACTGTACTGTGTGTAATTAGTCTTTAATAAGTAATACTAATAATAACCTTCCAGTGGACTCACCAACCACAGGAAGGTTCAGGGGGGTTGGTATGGTGCAGTGTGATTTGGGTGGCGGTCATGGAGACTGCTGCCCCCGTGACCCGGTAACAGATGAAAATAGGTCGATGGATGGACTAATCTTCTACAAATTGCAAGGGAAGTTTAAAAGTCTAAAGTCTTTTTGCATAGATTTTATTTGCGAATAAAGTGTGAGATTATAACAACATTTAGAAATGATATCGTTGTCCTACTGTAGCTTTATGTTGATGCTACTTTTGAGATTGGGGTGAGCAGTTCGTTGTGATCGTACCACTTTGTAGTTGGCTGGAGACTGGCCTCCTGACAGGTTCAGACTCCGCCTCTTCTCCCTCATGGAGCTGCTCTGGTTTCGGCGGAGTCGTTCGTTCTGCTCCTGGACACTCATTTTTGACTTGGCCTCTGCAGTAAACACAGCACTCTTTGGACGCTCCTGTTTCACAGATATAGCAGTTAAATATTATTATCATTAAATAAAGTGTTTAGAATGTTTGAGATACTTCGGAGGTGTGGTAGAAGTTCACCTACCCTGGAAATTCCATTGGGAACTCTACCATTATGCTTAGAAACATCTGCTGGGCCGCTGTGTGCTTGACCTGTGTGGGCCTTGGTTCTAGGAGGAACAATGCCAACTGGCAGAGAACACAGGGAAGACATTAGACTGTGGCAAAACACAGTTAGGTTTTTCATGGAAATAATGTCAGTCTTGTTTTTATTTAGCTCAAGGAACTGATCGACCCAGATACAGCAGATGTAAGGTGTGGAAAGTGACACAACGGAGATCTGTCAAACCTTTATTCATGGTGGAATGTCTATCCTGGACCTGGTCCTGCTTCTCGCTGTTTTGTTCAGCAAACTTGCGCTAAAAAAGGCATAATAAAAATAAGGCAACGACTCTTTGACATATTTAAGACAAAATGCAGAAAATGTAAAATGTTATGGAGATGGTGTTAAATGCCTGATTCATCATCATCTTCTAACAGTCGCTTCAAACAAAACGTGGTTCTTATTTCTGACACATCTTCCCTGAAACTGTGTGACAAATTGTTCTATTAAAATAAAAATTAAATTTATTTCAATGTGTTTTAATAATATATACAGTATATACAGTGTATATATATAATTATTATAGTTATATAATTAAGATATTATATATTAATGTTCCAAACACAAGATGACACATGACAACATTTCTTTAGACATCAAACACAAGTGTGAAATATGAAGTCATGTACTTTTCAAAGTGTACTTCAAGTACTCAAGCTGAGGAGCAGTAAGTGATAGGCAGGCAGAGGAACAGGACAGGAGAACAGAAGGTGAGCTCTAGACCCATCTTCAGACAAAGGCAAATGTTGGAATGTCTCAGTGAACCAGGTCATTTGATCCAGAGTAGTTCAGTAGAGGACAGCTGGACCTTCTTGTTTTCTATAAGACATTCCAACTCTCATCTTAAAGACCCTGTCTTCAGTCGCCTCCTCTGTTGAGTGAACTGAAGCAGCTGGTTGGACTGGAGGTGAAATATCTTCTAAAAAACATGAAAGTCCAACTGTCTTTCATTTGTGGGGAAGTTGACCAGAAAAGGTGATGATCGACAAGGAACCTGGGTTTGTGTCCCCGTAACTACTATGGACTTGACTTGTGTTTTGAGGTCACGGCACAGACTATGTCAAAAGAGGGGTTGATACCTTTCTGATGTGAGCATCTTCACCATCAAGGTAACCATCATCCAGGCCCAAGCTGCACAGCCAGGCAGTGCTGTCAAAGGGCAGGGGAGGGACAGAGGGAGGGGAGACGGGGGAGGACTCTAAAGGGTAGTAAGCTTTGGGAAGGGGAGGTCTTGGGGGGACACTTTCCTACAGACACCATAGGTAAGGGTTGGAGATAGGGAGGAGGAAGGAGAGGAGGAAGAATCAGCCAGGCAAAGAGAAAAGAAGAAAGAGCACGGGAGAAATTCTCACGGAATGTATTTTTGGATTCCGTAAGAGAATTTTGTACCAAACAAGCAACAGACAGACTGAAGAGGGATTTCATTTCAAATATTCATAGACAGTCTCTGTTAAACAGCCAGCAGGTGGCAGTGATTTCTGCTCACCACTTAAACCAAACACAAAGTAATTTTTTCTTCAACTAAACGTTCATCTAAATATACACAAAGTAATTTTTTCTTCAACTAAACTATATTTTTTAGCAGATTAAATCTGCATTTGAGTTGTATGTGTGAATGAGAATAATGAGTGTCTTTTACAATCTGAGGAGCAGTTAAAGTAAATTTATCCAGGTTCTACTTACTGACCACACATGTCAATGGTTCTATCAAAAAATTCAGCATTAATGTTGATGACTGTAAACTTGATAAACTTCAGACAATCTGATGATAGGATTTCAGAGATTACTTTGCATGAAGACTTTCCCTGAGTCCTGATCAGACTGTGTTGTTACAGACATCAACCAATCGTGGCCTAGTTCATCTTGAGCGCTAGGATAAGTGAGCGGCCGAGAGCCTGGCTGACGATGGTACTGTGTTTTTGGACCGTCACTTTCAAAGCTACAGAGTGAACAAATGTCTGGGCTGTAACACCAGTCTGACAAATCGTTAGACTGAGAGGAGCGGTCTAGAGGTGGGATGTGAGATTGTGGGGCCGAAAAACATCTGGTTGATAAGGGGTTTCCAAAACTGCTCTGAAGTTCTGCTGAAAGTTGTGGTTGGGGGTCAGGTAATATGTCTTTTCTTGGGCCAACCTTACCCCCCCGAGGGCAAGTGTCTAAGGATATATGGCTTGAGGTTTGATCAAAAGAAAGATCAAATTGACCCTGGACTGTGTTAAGAAGCTGAAATTGCTGTAGCTTTAAACTGTTCTGCTGTGCTCCCCCGACTGAGACTGTACTTGTATTTGGGTCAAAGTTAGAATTCCAGTTTATGTTCTGGTCTATTTCCTCTAACACAGGGTCTAACCTACCCCAGGAATCCCAGTGGGTTTGGGAGTTTAGGGGGGGCTGAGGAGAGGTTTGTTCACTGATTTTACAACCATAATACTTTTTATTTCCTGCCTCAAGGCATGTGTCAGACTCTTGATTACTTCCGGGTCTACTCCCCAGCCTAGGGTTACATTTAGAATTAGGGAGTGTACACGACTTAGGGCGAGGTCTAGGACTTGATTTTCTAAGATGTTCGGGCTGGGTTCTGGGGTCTAAGCACAGGCCTTTTCCAGGTTTTAAAAAGGGGGTGGTCCCCAGCTGGGTGTGTCCAGTGCTTACCTCCAGGCCCAGGGGTTTGGTAAGGGATGCCTGGGAGCCGGGCACTGGGGAGAAAGGACTGAGTGGACTGGTGAGGCTTATTGAGCTCAAGGGACTGGCAGGACTATTGGTGCTAAAGGAACCTGATGGACCGCTGGTCACTGTTGATGAGAAACACAGGGTGGATTAGGATTAGAGTCGGTGAGGAATTGAAGCCTTTGGATATGGAGCTGCAGCTGCACGGCCTCACCTCTGTGCTTGGCTGTGTCTGTTCCTCTGGATGAGTTGTTCTTGTGCAGTCCCTCTAAAACATCCTGGACTCTCCAGAACTCTTTCTGGATGTGCCGACGAACCAGTTCACTCTGGAGGGTTCGGAACCAAGTAATAGACGCTTGATAAGTGTTTTATGTTTACATTTGTTAGCAACAATCAGAAAACCATAAACCAGAGGTTCCCAAAAGTGGGGGAGCGCCCCCTGGAGGTGTTGCAGTGCTATTGCACGGGGGGGCACGGATGGAATGAATAAATGAAACGTAACGCCAGCATATCGTAAAATGCTGTAAATGTTTAACAACAGACTGGCAACAAAACGGACTGGTTGAAGGCTGTGTAAAATGTATATCTGATAATAATATTGCAAAGACCATTATTTATAATTCTCACTCTCGTTTTTCTTGTCACCTATTCAATCTGCTCGGAGCAGCAGTAACAGCACTTCGCAGAGCCCCTCCCACTTATTCCCACACAAAATCTCACTTCTGCTAACCAAAGATGGCAATGCTATCATAAAATGGCCAAGGTTTTGATGGAACTCCTACGTAAACGCTTTTGTTTGGGCTGAGTGGCGCGTAAATTTTCTTATGAACTTTAATGAATTAAAGTGTTCGCTGTGCAATTGTGACAAACATACAGTTTGGCGACTTTTCTATTATCAATAAGAATGTTGCTAAAAGGTTAGCAGGTTAAAGGTTAATGTGAAGTACATCAGTATAAACAGAACTTTAGTTCCTATTGTTACTGCTTGGTGGATTAAAAAAAAAAAGTGTTGTCTGCAATATACACCTACGCCATTATATCTACAGAGAAGACCACTCCTCACCTGTCCTCCAGCATTGAGCTGCTCCCACAGGTCTCCATGGATGGCGTGGGCTTCGTCCTCCAGAGCTTCAAACTCCATGCGAGCTGTGGTTAAGCCCTGAGAGATGATAACAAACACAAAAACTCAGACTTTCCTCTCGATTCTTACCACACATTCACGGCACAGGGGCATTGAAGGGCAAGCAGGCTGAAAATGCTGAGTGCGAGTCTTACACTGGAGGCTTGTGACAGCTCTCCTCGGATGTTGATGAGCTGGTTCTGCAGCGTTTCCTTTTTCATCTGCAGTTTCTCCATGGCCACGGGTTTATTATGGTAGAGCTCCATGTCCTGGTGGGTGGACACCAGCGCTTCTTCTAGGCTGTCCTGAGGGGGAGACGAGTGAGTTTATTTCTGATTATGAACTAGCCGCTCCGATTATTTTTACGTTTTAATATTATATATTATAGGATTCATTGTTCAACAGTATAAAAATGCACCTTGTCCATTCTCAGGCGGTGGACGAGACCCTCGTGGTCCTTCAGTATTTGGTTCTGCTCGCACAGTCGACCTAAGAGTTTCTTTGAGGAACAAACAACAAAATATCGATTAAGTGGAGAGCACTTTTTTTTTTTTACCAAAAAATGTTGAAAAGTTAAAGAATTAAGAAAAAGAATAGTTGGACTGAGGAGAAAAATGAAGGATTCTACTTTTGTCAGTGTACATTTTTGTTCACAATTTTTTTTTTTCAGTTTTGACAAATTCTGACCTTCTGAGGTCTTGTGTCTTATGGTCTTGTGTACCTCATAAACTGAAATCTTAAATTACAGAATACATCAATGCACGTTTCTTAAGAGAAACACTCCACATCACCTTCTATTTGCTCTTCCTATTAAAAGTAAAACTGAACCACCCATAGGATTTAGAGCGAAAGGGGGTGGGATAAAGAAGAGGAGGAAGAAGACAGACGAGAGAAAACCACAAGGGTCCTTTTCAAGAGCTAGTTGTCTTTAGCGTAGCCGTCGTTAGTTGGAAGAAGAACCTTATACGTGCATGGGCAAAGTCTTTTGCACCACGTTACTGACTGAATATGAACGCTGTGTGAATTGGTAATGATATGGATTTTGTCCAAGTGTAGTGCTAGTATTTCGTTATTGTTGGTGTAAATATTTAGTCTACTGTGCCTCGAAGCCCACACGTCAACTCGTTGTTGTTGTTGTTACTCGCGGATCTTTCTACGGGATTGGTTTCCCCATTTCCTCTTGCTGTTCCCACGAAACGGAAGGCTTGGGGTGGCGTACGTCCATATTTTCATTGATCAGTGAGTACGCAAAGGTTTTTTTAAGTTAGCCCCAATGTGCGCGCAAACGACATGGTACCATGGTATCATGGTACCATGACACAGCACACAACCAAATGTGACCTCTCCATTTTACACTGTTTGTGTCTGTGGAAGAAGTTCTTCCTACATTCTGTTTGAACACCTGAATGTCACTCAGGATAGGTAGGGACTAGACTTCTTGGTTTAATAGATTCACACCCAACGTCTTTAGGCGCATATCGCTACCTGCTGTACTAGAGCGTGTAGTCACATGGTTTGACCAGTGGATGTCTGAGATAATGTGGCATACCCTGTACGCCGTGATGCTCGTATAAGTCAACCATATGTGTTTGTAATGTTCGTGCGGTGTTAAGAGCCTTACACTGGTTTCAATCTCATTCAATTTGAGTGTTGGATGTAACTCTCTACTGTACACATCATGGAACGGAGGCACCTGTAACACAGAGAGAAGAAAAAGTCATGACATCAGTGAGTGTGTGTGTACAGTGAGATACAACATGTAGGGTTGGGTGATAACACGTCTGAAATTATCCAAGATTCAGCTTCATTTTAAAATCTGAAATATACTCATTTATCTTCTTAACCAACCAGTATTACTCTCATTCTCTGAATTTTTTTTTTTTTGGTTAAAATTTGATTGAGAGTTACAACATGCAACAGTCATCCAAAAGTATCCCTTGGTTCAGTCCCAGTCAGTCTCGTAGGTGATGTTTTCTCTCTCAGTCTTCCTCTTTAAATCATCAGTAACAAAGTAACAGAGATTTCGGGTTACAAATTTAAATAAAAGGTGCATGGTTGTTGTTGTGCCTTTTAAGTTCTGAGAGCCCCAGGATGGATTTCAGTGAGGTTGACGGTCACCGAAACTCAACGGTACACGAGGTCACCCAACCCTATATGGTGTGTGAAATGACAGAAAGCAGGGGAGAAACCAAAGGTTCTCTCATTTTTACCTCTTCCGTCTTCTACTTCTAAACAATTAAAATCTTTCCACAGACGTTTACACAGAACACAGTAAGAAACATAAATGTAACCGTGACTCCTGGAACCAATCCCGACATCTTTACCACGTAAAGTGCCTTGAATTTGGTTCTAACTGAAGCTGTTCACAAAACAACCCCCTCCCCAGCCCCGGCCCCTCCAAAAAACAAAACAATTTGTTCTTGCACAGCTCTGTAGAGTCATCACTAGAACATTCACTGTATGTACACACAGACAGTTCTAACCATTTTGGTACCAGTACCGTCAGTATACACACACCACACACACCACACACAGCAGGCACACTGAACCAACACGCAATAACACGTTATATACAGGAAGAGCAATAAAATAATAACAGAAATAAAACTTTGAAAAGTACAGACTGTTCAAACAGTGCTAAAAACAAAGCAAAACAAAATTTACAGTGCAGTTTTGGCTCATAATTAGGGTTTTTGTAAAGGGGGGTTGGTCTGTGGGGGTGGTGGGGGCTGATAAAAAAAAGTTTCCTTTTTTTTTTCTTTTTCTTCATTTTGCATGAATTGTTATTTCTATCCAGTTCTCCAGAAGGTGGCACCTTAAGCAACCACAACCCTTGTCAAGAGGCTGTATATCATGATCAAACGTGATGCAGTACTGAGTCTATCTGTGCCGTACACTTTACTAATATGTATACGTTAGAGCATATGTGTCAAACTCAAGGTCCGGGGGCCAAATGCGGCCCACTAAGCCATTTTGTGTCGCCCGCGGGAGCTTAACCTGAGAAATTAAAAGTTTTTGTATTACATCTTTTCTTAATGGATTATCTTTAAGTAAATTTGAATGAAATTGAATGAAGTAAAATAAGCACATTTTTTTAACTATGTCCCACTGCAGCCTGGTACCAAATGACCAATGGACCGGTACTGGTCCGCGGACTGGGCGTTGGGGACCCCTAATCTATACAGTCTTCCAGTTACAACCGGCCCTTCAAGTGGAACTGTATTGCTGATGTGGCCCCCGGTGAAAATGAGTTTGACACCCCTGCGTTAGAGTGTGCCGTGCTGTAGTAAAGGTACAATATGTCGAGGTGTCATTTGTCATTTGAACCTCCATGGACCCTCACAGACACATGATCTACTGTCCACAAAATATGTAAATAATAGTTCTGTGACAGTAGGGCGCTCATGCAACACCGGGACTAGAGAGAGGCAGGTCTTCCAGGCCTCATGGGGTTTTACATTGACCCTAGAGTAGAGCAGCTGTGAAGCCTGCCTCCCTGCCTCCCTCCCTGCCTCCCTGCTGCTCTCTTACTTGGACACACAGCTTTGCTGATGAGGATGAACGCTTCACCATGCGGCTGACCATACCGTCTAGGTGGCTTCTGCCCAGTACCTGAAGATTCAGCTCAGGTTATAGACACCAGACAACAACCTGATGTAAACTGCATGTTTCAAACAACATTGGAAATGTGTGAGAAGTCAAGAAAAAGAAGAAGAAGAAGAAGTAGTGAGAAGTAGTTTAGATACGGACCAGGAGATCTAGGGGTTAGCTGTAAGACCAGGACAAACAGACGAGGTGAAAGGAAACAGTAGGACAGTGGACGTGACATAGATGAGACACGTGTGCGTGTGTGTATTTGTGTGTATGTGTGTGTACCTGTTGGTCTAGATAATCCAGATTGCGTTGGAGTTGAAGGTCTAATATGTCCTCCTTAGCCAAGCAGCAGCCACAGCAGCACACACACACACACACACGTCAAACAGACATAACAGAGACACAAACGCACACACACACACACACACATTAAACAGACAACAGATAACAGAGACACAAAAAGACAAAGACAACACACACACATGGACAGAATATTTTCAGACGGGACAGCAGCAAAGAAGGGCAAAGCACTGTTGCTAATCTGCTAATACAACTACAGTCCGACGGTACTGTTCACTGTCCAACAGTACCGTTTGCTGTCCTACAGTACCGTTTGCTGTCCTACAGTACCTACAGAGGTCTTTCACCAGGCCTGACTTTTTCCGAATTATCTAATTAAAATAACAGTAAACAAAAATACTACTTGTACATAAGTATTCTCAGACTGTCCTCAACATTTTGTTGAAGCATCTTTGACAGTGTTACAACAAAGAGTCAAGATACAGAGGGTTAGAGTGGATGGACGCAGGACGGAGGACGTAGGACAGAGGACACACAACAGTGAAGCTACACATATACCACGACACTATGTGTATGTTTTGTGTGTGTGTGTGTGTGTACTAGAGCTCCTGTGAGGCACGTACCATTTTACTGTGGATGGAGGGGGAAACGGGGTAGTTATGGTGGTATAATCCTTGGCTTAGGGACCTCCTATCCCCAGGGTAATCATACTACAGGAGGGAGGAAAGGTCATGGACGGGATTAGGACAGAAAAGGAGGGAGGGGTGGAGATAAAAGAGGAATTAAAGTTATTAGGGTGAAGGAAGGCGACTGACAGGGCTGGTACTGTTTTACGTGAACATGCGCATGAGGGTAAAAACTATCCAGGATCTATGCAAGGATATTTAGAACACATGCTTGACCTCGTGTTGTGTTATGTAAGGTTGGGAGATGGTACAAACATGCAGTACAAATTAGGAAAAATATTAATAATAATGTGTAAGAAGAATCGGGTATCTGCGTGGTGACATTTACGCTATCAACGTCCCCCTAGTGGTGACACACTTCCTGGGTCCTCTGTCTGTCAATCAATCTTGTTTTAAATATTTAGTCTCACTTCAGTCAAACCAATTACTGAATACTGACATGTTCTGGAATGTAGGACCAACAAGTCTTATTTAGGGATGTCTGATTTTGACTATTTGCCAAAATCTGATATGTCGATATTGTCCAAACACTTGGTGGCCCTCGCCCTAAATTGAAATACTATTGAGTGCCTGGTAATATTTACTTATTTATTCATAAAAGCCACTGTATGAGTTGCTGGCACCAACATTCTGCATACAATCCCCTGATTATCAAAATAGAGTAATAAAATGAGCTACAATGCTGCCATCTAGTGACTGGAGACTTGTTTATCGTTCATAATGTTATGTGTTCTTGTGTTATGAAGTAACTGAGAGTTAATGAGTTAACAGTTATGGGAGGGACATTAAACCATTTGTATAGCAGTCATCATATCGCAAAACCCAGGCATGGCGTTATCCGATTTTCATTATCAGAGGAAAAACAGATAACTATATTAAGAGATATTACATAATTATGCTAATATCGGTTGGCCAGTATTATCGGACATCCCTAGTATTGTTTACTAAAACATACAACAATGAAAAATAATCATTGAGATCTAATGTTGGGTCAGAGTGACAATGCGGGGTTAATTAGCATTCGTGTCCGATTAGCATCAAAAAGTGTCGTCCCCTTACCTTGGGTGAGCTGAGGGACCTCCTCATGCTGTAGATGGATGGATCAGCATAGATAACATCCTCCCGCATCCGCCCCTGATAACGATCGAAGCGCGCTGACAGCGACCGAGCCGGGGACATAAAGCCAGGGGGCACCGGTGAGTAGGGCCCCCCCGATGATGAGGAAGGCGACCTGGGCACAGACCTGGAGCGGGGCTGGATGGAAAGACGCCGCATGGATGCTTCCATTCCACCATAGTACTGTGGCCCCCACGAGTCCCTGGGCATCGGGGGTCCATACAGGTGGGGGGGTCCATCCCTCAGGGAATGGCGCTTCTCCTCCATAGCCCAGCGTTGGTCGTAGCCCCCCACAGCAGAGATGGTGCAGATGCTTTCAGGTCTCCCCCCTGGTGCGTACAGCGGGTACTCATCCATATACGGGGGGCCACCAGGGTAGGGACAGTAGTCAGCAGAGATGCCTCTGTTTACTGTGTAGTATCGAGATGGACTGAAGTGACAGAGAAATGTAGAGAAAGAGTTGAGTATCAGAAAAGTGTCGTTTAAGGTCTTTGACATGGAGTTGAGGTGTCTGACGTGCAGTTTAAAGGAAGCATTTTGTAATAGTTTCAGTAACCTACTAATAGTCAGTGAAAATATTTATTTTGTGTTATTATAATATAAATATAATGGTAATGTGGTCCGCTAATGCTATGGCCCAAATGATCACTCCAAATATTGCTCCCAATGCATTCCCTATTTTTAAGAACCAGTTTCAAACAGAACCAGCCGGCCTCTGCCTCGTGTCCCTCTCCACTCCCCCGCCCCACCTGTTGATGTCCTCCTGTGAAGCCACGCCCCTCCTCTCATTGACCCACTGCTGTAGCTGGAACATGGAGCTCTTCCTCTGGGCCACCTTCTCTGGAACTATCCTGTTTCCAGGGCCTCTCCTCAGAACCACATTCTCCTGCTGCTCCCTCCTCCTCTCACCCTCCGGGTGCCCCGGTGTTCCTCGAGCTGCGCCTTGACCCCTGTGCGGTAGATGTTGCTTGTTGTTGCTGATGTGTGGTGCATTGTTGGAAGGGATGTGGTTGCCCCACCCGTTTGGATGATGATTTGCGTGAGAACCATGACCAGGAGCGGTTCCACCTCCTTCGTCTTCACCTTTCCCTCCACCTTCCCCTCGCCTTCTCTCACTGTTTTTGCCCTGCAGGTCAGAAGAGGGCGTAGAAGGCGTAGGCGTCTCTAGACTGTCCGCTCCATTAGTCTTTGAATGTGTGGACAAGTTGTTTTCAGTTTCACTGTGCGTCTGGGCGGTTGAACTCTTCTCCGAGTCTGATGGTTTGGTCACCATGGTTTGGTTTGACTCCACCGTAGTGTCCGAGGAGTTGGTTCTAAGAACGGAGAAAATTCAAAAAACCGTAGTGTCCGAGGAGTTGGTTCTAAAGAGTGAGAATGGAGAAAAATCAAAAGTTATTGTCCACAGTTTGGTCAAGAATCAGCACTGGGGGAAAATGTTCCCTAATCTGAGATTTAACTTTGGGAAAAACGGTAAAACCAGATACAGAGACCTCTAGTGTTTCAATGACTTTAGTATGCACAACATGTAAAATCATTTAGAGACTGATTTTTTTTTGACCTCTTATTTTTAATAAACCTGAATTAAACAGATAGATGGACTCCAAATATTCATGGAAAACGGTTCAAAAGTTCAAAAAACAAACCAACAACAACATGATTTGGCCATTTTATTATAAAGACCTCAGATATGGAGAGGAAAATGTTATTGTTTATAGAAGCCACGACTGCAAGGATCAATCTCATTTCTCAGTAGACATGACAAACAGAAACTTTCTAAACAAGCCTCTAAACCAGAAGCACAGTTATCTATATATTCAAGTCACTGATAATAAGTCAATCTTAGTAAACTGAACGGTAAATAAATCAGAGATATATGAGGGTCATCCATATGTTCTCACCTGTGTGTTGGCAGAAGTTCCACCTGTGCAGCCTCACTCATGGCTGCGATCCACTCCTCCTGCTCGTCATGGCGGTCTGTGCTGAAGAAGTATGTCCTGGTCCCGGCGTGTTCCGCCTGCATACAGAAAACAGAGGAGTTCCTCAGGTCACCGTCCTCACCCTCCTTCTCCTCCAGCCACACCTGCAGAGGGAGACAAAATACAGAGGCAGAAAGTAAGTCACAGAGTCGTTGTCTGTATTAGTTAGTATGGCAGTTACTATGTTTTAGGTACATTATTTTTTTACTGCAAACCCAAAATAAGCAGGTGATAAAGCGGAGATGAGGTCCTTGTAACAAAAGCTAAGAGTTGACTATTAGCAGCGTCCATGCAAATGCTTCTTCATGCTGATCTGCAGCACATTCACAGCACGTGTGTCAACTGTTGAGCCACACTGCTGCACGTGAATACATGTTTACGCTAACATGTATTCACACTGCTGTACGTGAATACATGTTTACGCTAACATGTATTCACACTGCTGTACGTGAATACATGTTTACGCTAACATGTATTCACACTGCTGCACGTGAATACATGTTTACGCTAACATGTATTCACACTGCTGCACGTGAATACATGTTTACGCTAACATGTATTCACACTGCTGTACGTGAATACATGTTTACGGTAACATGCAGACATGAGACAAGTCAGGCAGCGTCAAGATAATGCATGCCGTTAAAGAAATCAGGACCTACTTGACCTTTGAGCCCACCAAGAGCCAGTGGTGGGGGGGTCAGGAGAACTCAGGGAGGGTGGGGGCAGGGCGACAAAGAACAGACAAAAAAAAACATTTCATTTTTCTGGTTAGTTTTATATTTGCTAACTTTCCGACTTCTCACAGTACATGTAAGATGAATAAATAAATAATCATAAAAATATTTAGTATGACTAATTATACGGATTATTTTCATTGTAAGTCTAGGCCGTTTCAAATGTTCACCACAAGAGGGCAGCAGAATCACAACCATCATCCCACAGAAACATTCACTCATTTCTTTAGGCAGTACAAGAGGCGTTCAAAGGCCATATTCAGGTCAGTTCTTACTGACGTAATTGCATGAGAAAAAAAAGTTTTTTGTTCAAAGGCCATATTCAGGTCAGTTCTCCTTACTGACGTAATCGCATGAGAAAAAAAAAGTTTTTTAAAAAAATAATGAAAATAAACGATGTTAACACTTTTGCTTCAACATCCTTAAAAACAGAATTACAAAAATAAAAGATTGAGTGCTATTAAATTCTGGAAATAATTTCGTTTCACAGACATTTACACACCGTAGTGATATTAGACGATAATGTAAAAAAAATAAGCAAAACGGTCAAATTAATAACAACACCCTCCCACTCATGTAGTGTGTGTTTGCATGTGTGTGTGAGAGAGATAGAGAGAGAGAGGTGAGTGAAATAGGTTAGTGATGACAAAAAAAACAACAGGAAGTGATGTCACTGAGTCACTTCCTTCCACGGTGGAGCACAGTGAAGCTCCGCCTTGAAAATTGACGCAAGCCGATGTGATAGGCTGATGTGGCTGTATCGTAAGTGACAACAGTAACCTGGCAACAGAGGAGGAGCTTGGTGAAGTGCAGTGTGTTTGTGTGTGTGTGCGTGCGTGCTCGCTCCTCTCCTTCATTGTCCTTCCTTTGTTTATTTTGAAATCCTGTGTCAAAAATGAAGTAACATGAAGTAAAATAGTAAATAATATTAATTTATTTAATTTAAATTAAATACCAACGCACAGTTAATATATACTAATGAAACCATAACATAATGATTTAATTCCATTGCATTCTAACTATATACTAACCATATCTACATTCTGTATTCTGTATGTCCCTGTTAATTCCTTGTACACACAGAGTGCACTCTGGTGTCACTGTGTGTGTGTCCACGCGTGTCTTTGTGTGTGTTCGTCCACTTTGCCAAGTCCAACCTCCAGGACGTTCTGTCAATGCAGCCATTCACTGTGAGACAGCAGCAGTCAGTGTGATCCATTGAATCTATTGAAAAGCTTCTCACACTGCTCACACACAGTTTCCACTGTGGTGTGGGACCACATATGACCAAACACGGCACCACAACAATCACACACACACACGCATACAGACCTGTTGCCTACAACGTACGCACACTTTTTAGCCTCCATTAATGGTGTAAATGACTTGTTCTAAGTGGCTCATCGGCTGTTTGACAGCCTCTGAAAATGACAATCAAGGCAGTGAATGAACCGCAAAGAAGCCTTAATTAAGAGCATATGTTTTTATGTTAATGCACCAGAACAAAGTGACTTTTTAATCTTATGATCATACTGGAGGCTTCTCCCTGTCTGTGTATGAAGGTGTGAATAGCTGTTTTACTCTACGATGGAGTGGAGATCTTCTCAGGCTGTAACCTTGCTCTCACCTGAAGTCTTTAGTTAGTTAGACCCCAGCTCTAACTGGGACAGCCGAAGGAAATGACTATCATGCCTTGTCCCCCAGTGTCCTGGAAGCTTAAGTGGTGGATGGAAGGGTGGTTAAGAAGATGGATGGGTAGATTGCTGGATGACTGGAAGGTTGGATTGTTGGATAAGTGAATGGATGAGTAGATGGATGGATTTTTGGATGAGTGGATGGATGGATTGTTGGATGAGTAGATGGGTGGATTGTTGGATAAGTAGATGGATCTGTGGATGGATGGATTGTTGGATGTGTGGATGGATTGTTGGATAAGTGAATGGATGAGTGGATGGATGGATGGATTGTTGGATGGATGGATTGTTGGATGAGTAGATGGGTGGATAGATTGTTGGATGGGTGGATGGATTGTTAGATAAATGGATGGGTGGATTGTTGGATGAATAAATGGATGGGTTGTTGGATAAGTGGATGGATAGATGGATTGTTAGATGGTTGGATGAAAGGATAGGCTCCCTTTCTCCTTTGTCACTTCTAGAGTCTCTGAACAGACAGAATAAAGTTCCAGGGACAACAGTTAAAACCATAAACTGAACCCAGGTGAGAATAGTAATACTTGGCGCCCCCAAGGGGCAGCCCATTGCAGCAGATCTGCTGTTAACACAATCATTTCCCAAGTGTGGGATCGATAAAGATCAAATGATTTTTTATTATTATTTCTGTTTCCTGTCTCGTTGACTAGTAGCACTGTCCTCTCAAACAGAGGCACCAGGTGGACACCTGGGGAAAGTAGACCACCAGCCCTGGAGGGTTGATCACTGGTCTTTTCATTGTCAGCTGATAGTTCTGTGGAACTGTTTACTGACAGAAGAGTGAGTTCAAGTTCCACAGAGCAGAGACACAAACACACCCATCTGTGTAACCTTATCACTCTGCCTGTAGAGTCACATACACACACATACACTCCAACAGCCACAGGTCATGGACAGAAATCAAAACCGTTGGGGTAATAGGAAAAGTGGGAAATATTCAACCATTGAACGTTAGCTAACGTGTGGCTCCGACAGCAGTGACACGCAGCGAGATACTTTTGAGAGATTAACGTAGTCACAGTCAGCAGCCAGGAAACAACAGTCAGGACAGATCCTGACAAACGCTGCCTCTTGCCCGAGGCCACACCTCAACACTCAGGTTGTTCAACAGGTTCTGACATCTGAGTGAAGACGTCTCTTCCGAGGGACAGAGGTTCTCACGTGTCGACAAACTGCTCAGCATGCTAGGGCCGGATTCTTCGGCCCTAGCATATATTCGGCCCTAGCAAATATTCGATATATTTCCGACGAACAGAAACTTTGCTTAAGGAAAGTTGCCCCCTCCTCTTCCCCTCTGACATACACCTGCATAAATCTAGCGCTGGTCTTGATGGGCTCTGATAAGGAGTTGTTTTTGTTTTGTGGGAACAGTGTTGTGGGAGTCACTGTAAAGCAGCAGACGCCATACACAGCACCAGTCTATGTGGGTGGGCTCTGTGTTGGCCCCACTCATGAGACGACTGTAACCCCACTTATCTTTGTCAGCTGAGATTCCAGTCTGAAGCCCCGGTTACTGCAGCGACTGCTTCCACCATCTCATGGTTCACCTCAGGCAAAGAAAGACAAACTAATGCATTTACCAAAGACTAGAGAATCTTAATGACCAGGAATTCACTTGGCAGGAAGTTAATGACAGGAAGTCACTGGGCAAGTAGTTTCTGACCAGGAAGTCACTGGGCATGAAGTTTCTGACCAGGAATTGACTTGGCAGGAAGTTTATGACCAGGAAGTCACTGGGCAAGTTTCTGACCGGGAAGTCACTGGACAGGAAGTTTCTGACCAGGAAGTCACTGGGCAAGAAGTTTCTGACCAGGAATTGACTTGGCAGGAAGTTTATGACCAGGAAGTCACTGGGCAGGAAGTTTCTGACTAGGAAGTCACTGGGCAGGAAGTTTCTGACCAGGAAGTCACTGGGCAGGTAGTTTCTGACCAAGAAGTTTCTGACCAGGAAGTCACTGAGCAGGAAGTTTCTAACCAGGAATTCACTGGACAGGAAGTTTATGACCAGGAGGTCACTGGGCAAGTAGTTTCTGACCAAGGAATTTCTGATCAGGAAGTCACTGGGCAGGAGGTTTATGACCAGGAAGTCACTGGGCAGGTAGTTTCTGACCAGGAAGTCACTGGGCAGGAAGTTTCTGACTAGCAAGTCATTGGGCAGGAGGTTTCTGATCAGAAAGTCAATGGACGGGAAGTTTCTGACCAGGAAGTCACTGGGCAGGAAGTTTCTGACCAGGAAGTCACTGGGCAGGTAGTTTCTGACCAAGAAGTTTCTGACCAGGAAGTCACTGAGCAGGAAGTTTCTAACCAGGAATTCACTGGACAGGAAGTTTATGACCAGGAGGTCACTGAGCAGGAAGTCATTAGGCAGGAAATCAAAGAGTAGGATGTCAATGAGCAGGAAGGTGTTTCTGACCAAGGAATTTCTGATCAGGAAGTCACTGGGCAGGAAGTTTCTGACCAGGAAGTCACTGGGCAGGTAGTTTCTGACCAGGAAGTCACTGGGCAGGAAGTTTGTGACCAGGAAGTCACTACAGAAATTCAATGAGCAGGAAGTCACCAACCAGGAAGTCACTGGGCAAGTAGTTTCTGACCAGGAAGTCACTGTGCAGGATGTTTCTAACCAGTAATTCATTGTACAGGAAGTTTGTGACCAGGAAGTTTCTGACCAGGAAGTCACTGGGCAGGAAGTTTCTAAACAGGAATTTATTGGACAGGAAGTTTTTGACCAGGAAGTCACTGGGCAGGAGATTTCTGACCAGGAATTGACTTGGCAGGAAGTTTCTAACCAGGAATTCACTGTACAGGAAGTTTCTGACCAGGAAGTTTCTGACCAGGAAGTCAATGGACAGGAAGTTCATGACCAGGAAGTCACTGGGCAGGTAGTTCATGACCAGGAAGTCACTGGGCAGGTATTTCTGACTAGGAGGTCACTGAGCAGGAAGTCACTAGGCAGGAAATCAAAGAGTAGGATGTGAATAAGTAGGAAGTTGCTAACAAGTCACTATGTGGAAGTTAATGAACAGAAAGTCAATGAGCAGGAAGTCACCGACCAGGAAGTCACCGACTGAGTAAGTCAAACTGTTTCGTGACTTATCTCTCGGTTACCTCAATTGGCTTCCATCCTTATTTGTCCTTCCTGTTTACTTGACAAAAACAGTCCGGGTATGACTTTAACCCCGTTCAATTTTTTGTCGGTTTTGTTTGTTGAATTGTGTGATCATTTTTTTGTCTGTGTCATCATTGTCATTTAGCCCCTCAGAACCTCCGGTTTAGTTTTTCATAAGAGGATCCTTGACTGTGAAGTGTTTTCTTAAAAACGATAAGTGGATGGAATTAAAACTGATTCTAGTCCTTCTAAACCAGTCCAGTTTACCAGGTTCATCCAGTCCATGACTAAGATGAAGAACACGACTGAGGCTCGGCTTAAGTCAGTACTCACACCTACTGTATGTGGTGCAGAGAAGACAGGTCCTTCACAGACTGTCTGTTGTTGTTGATGACAACGTTCTGAAATGCTTCTGTGCGTCGCCTGGTTTTGTACTACATAAAGACATGGTTCCTTTAATCACTGCTCTGAGGTCTGTACTTAGACAACACTGATCCAGATCAAGAAACCACAGAGAACATGCTCCTGACACAACACCATACAACCTCGGAGGCAGCGGTCTCATCCAGAGACACATCAGCATCTAGACCAGGAGGGCCTTATACCAGGCTCAGTCAGAAAGTCCTCAGACAGGGGTTAATGATTAAAACCAGTTCAGACTGATCTCTGTGTCTCCAGCATCTTAGACTTAGTTTGAAAGCAGACGTCACATTTTTGCTGTGATTTAGACGACATTTGATCGACGTTTTTCTTCAGACATCAACAGACCGACTGTGTGTGGCTCAGTTTCAGTCCCACTTGTCCTATATTTAAGTTGTTTTGCAACGCAATGATGAAACTGTTTTGGGTTAGACGTGCTGGGACGTGCATTTCACCTCGCCAACGCCCTGAGGTTACCTGTTCAAGAACGCAAGAACATGAGGTGCCCACCGAAGAAACACACACCACGTCCTAACTGGGCAGTAAAAGGTCAAAATCTTGACCATCAGTGCAAATTTCTACCACATAGAGATAGCTGGACACGTTATTGATCCCAAAGGGAAATTACGGAAAGATCCGCCACCTGGGTGAAAACCAGGAATCCTAACCGCTAGCCCATATGGGACAGGTCTACCTGACAACTCAGTAGGCGTCTTATGGCCACCATGTGTTTGAGTGACATGTCCAGCGTCATCTACTCTAACATCATCGTCATCGTCTGTCGCTTTGTTTTATCGTGAGAGGCGTCCCACAGTTAGTCTTCGAACATTGTAGGAGAAGAGCGCGGTACTTTGGAGTTTATGAACTCGGTCCAAACGCAAAAAAAAATAGCAACAATAGCTATGATGTTTTTTTTTAAACGTGACCAGTACATGTGATGTGCAACCTTGTCATGTTGCTAAGAGTACACTCGTGTACTCGGGACTGAGGGACTGAGTGTCCACTGTCAACAAGCTGCAGCCATGGCACTGAATATATTTGCTCTCTCTATCTTTACTGCGTGTGTGATGGAGCTATTCTTGTGGTTTTGTCTGTGTGTGTGTGTGTGTACATTTCTGACACACTGGGTACATGCAGTGGACTTTAATCCAGCACTTGCATGGAAAACATGAGAAAAGTACTGCATGTTCTGAGATCAGACAGGACTACAGCTAATGATAAACACCGACCGCAGTTGGGGGCACGGAGGAGGAGTGATAAGAGACCAGCGTGTGTGTGTGTGTGTTTTAAAGTAATGCAGTTAGAAATTTTCCGTCTTGATTGGCGTAAAGTTCTTCTCGTTGTTCGGCCGTCACACTGCCTCAGGACCTCCGTTCACTCGTACGGTATCTCCTGTAACTGTCAACAAACTAGAACTGTTGGTATGGAAACGACCGATAATGTCTATAATTTGAGTTTTTAATTTCAAGAGCAGGGCTTGACAGATCAACAGGACTCGTCCAACCTTTGCCTGTTATCAAACGCAGGGTCCACGAATGTTATCAGCTCTTTTAAAACTTGGTTTACAACCGCAGTGTCCCAATGGGTGATCCTGGTGGATCAACATTGCGGTGCAGGTAGATAGTGATTGAAGGTTACGACATCTGCCCTTTTTCTCTTAAGTTTCTCTCAAACCAATCCATTGACCGACTGATACAGACTGACGTTCACAGATACGGTCCTGAATATTCATCTTTTTTCTCCTGTTCTACCATCTGTTTGTTTTTAAATTAGCTCGTCCAGGACTGAGGTCCTCGGAGGCACCTGACTCATGAGACGCACAAACCCCGGCAGGTGTAGCTGGTAGAGCGTGACGAGCATCTGCGCAAGTGGGTCTGAAAATGTTGACAGTGTTTTTTTTTTTTGTTTTTTTTGTTTTAAGCTGTAGGGTTGTAGGAGGCTAAACCCTTAGATCGCATAAAGCTAGTCCAATGCATTCTGGCCTATTTAAGAACGTACCACAGTGCTAAGACATTAGTGTAACACGGCTGTTTCACAGTTTGGGTCTAGTAGGGATGTATCGATGCGTCGTGAGTCAGTTAAAAATCGTCAAAATATTCGAGACAATTACCAGCGGTTTAAGGCGTAAAGGAGTAGGCTGCGTTATCTCAAAAAGTCACTGGTCATACCATGAGAGTACACACTCCAGTACAATAGGTGGCAGTATGCACCTAAAAACGTTGATTGTGATGCGTTATTAAACCAAGACGTCAGGTCCCTACGTAGCCTAAGTAACAGTCAGGTGGTTGAACCGAACGCGGAAAGATCTTTAAAGGTCACCAACAGTGTTTTACAGTGTTACTGTTTTTTTTTTTAGATTTTTATGATGTTGACAGTTAGTAATGTAAATAAGACCAGTTTTCCTTTTAAGAGGAGGAAACGCATGATGTTTTTGTGAAAATTTTGTGAAAATTTGAATTTTTTTGCATCCTGTTATTTATGTTATTTAAGAGAACACTTTCAGTTCATGAAGCACACAAGGCCATTTCTGGTATTACCAACATTGATAATGGTATTATTATCAATGTTGTTGTTGCATAGTTTCTACAGATAAGAGATCAGTGTATTTGGTCATTATCTGTTTTTTTAAAAATCATGATGAAATCGTATCGTGAACAAAACATTGTGAATCATATCTTATCGTAACTTGAGTGTACCGTCCCTAGTGTTCAGTGTAGATTGGATTACGAAGATGTGAGAGGAGACAAACTGATACGGTCAGTAGCTAGTAGAGGATTAACACCAAAACTACCAAACATTGAAGCCTAGCTCCACCCCACCCCACCCCCCGTGTCAAACTAAATCACTCCACCCTGGGCTCTGATAGGGTCGGGAGCCTTCTGTCCCCATGGGGCTCCTGCACAGTCATAAATAAAATTGTGTAACTCAGCCGCAGAGCCAGTCAACCTCAATCAGTCAAACAGCACACACCCCCACGGCTAAGACACAGCCATGCATCCAAGACACACGTTCAGACTTCAGCGAAGGCTGGAGATTACACAACGAATACTCTGCCAGCACCAGGGCAGGACATCTGTGAGGAGCAGGAGATCTGTGAGGAGAGTTCTGCTAAAAACCCAATCCTTCCTTTGGTTCTATTGTTGATGTTTTTAGCCTTGATCTGCAGATTAGCTGATTGGTCTCTTCATAGATGTAAAATTAGAACGTCAACTGTTATGATTGTTTCTTAAGCCAGGGTTTAGGAACCGACTGGAGCAGT
>NC_024317.1:19972377-19981637 GCF_000523025.1 Cynoglossus semilaevis
TGACCAGGAAGTCACTGGGCAGGTAGTTTCTGACCAGGAAGTCACTGGGCAGGAAGTTTCTGACTAGCAAGTCATTGGGCAGGAGGTTTCTGATCAGAAAGTCAATGGACAGGAAGTTTCTGACTAGGAAGTCACTGGGCAGGAAGTTTCTGACCAGGAAGTCACTGGGCAGGAAGTTTCTAAACAGGAATTTATTGGACAGGAAGTTTTTGACCAGGAAGTCACTGGGCAGGAGATTTCTGACCAGGAATTGACTTGGCAGGAAGTTTCTAACCAGGAATTCACTGTACAGGAAGTTTCAGTAATTCATTGTACAGGAAGTTTGTGACCAGGAAGTTTCTGACCAGGAAGTCAATGGACAGGAAGTTCATGACCAGGAAGTCACTGGGCAGGTATTTCTGACTAGGAGGTCACTGAGCAGGAAGTCACTAGGCAGGAAATCAAAGAGTAGGATGTGAATAAGTAGGAAGTTGCTAACAAGTCACTATGTGGAAGTTAATGAGCAGAAAGTCAATGAGCAGGAAGTCACCGACCAGAAAGTCACCGACCAGGAAGTTACCGACTGAGTAAGTCAAACTGTTTCGTGACTTATCTCTCGGTTACCTCAATTGGCTTCCATCCTTATTTGTCCTTCCTGTTTACTTGACAAAAACAGTCCGGGTATGACTTTAACCCCGTTCAATTTTTTGTCGGTTTTGTTTGTTGAATTGTGTGATCATTTTTTTGTCTGTGTCATCATTGTCATTTAGCCCCTCAGAACCTCCGGTTTAGTTTTTCATAAGAGGATCCTTGACTGTGAAGTGTTTTCTTAAAAACGATAAGTGGATGGAATTAAAACTGATTCTAGTCCTTCTAAACCAGTCCAGTTTACCAGGTTCATCCAGTCCATGACTAAGATGAAGAACACGACTGAGGCTCGGCTTAAGTCAGTACTCACACCTACTGTATGTGGTGCAGAGAAGACAGGTCCTTCACAGACTGTCTGTTGTTGTTGATGACAACGTTCTGAAATGCTTCTGTGCGTCGCCTGGTTTTGTACTACATAAAGACATGGTTCCTTTAATCACTGCTCTGAGGTCTGTACTTAGACAACACTGATCCAGATCAAGAAACCACAGAGAACATGCTCCTGACACAACACCATACAACCTCGGAGGCAGCGGTCTCATCCAGAGACACATCAGCATCTAGACCAGGAGGGCCTTATACCAGGCTCAGTCAGAAAGTCCTCAGACAGGGGTTAATGATTAAAACCAGTTCAGACTGATCTCTGTGTCTCCAGCATCTTAGACTTAGTTTGAAAGCAGACGTCACATTTTTGCTGTGATTTAGACGACATTTGATCGACGTTTTTCTTCAGACATCAACAGACCGACTGTGTGTGGCTCAGTTTCAGTCCCACTTGTCCTATATTTAAGTTGTTTTGCAACGCAATGATGAAACTGTTTTGGGTTAGACGTGCTGGGACGTGCATTTCACCTCGCCAACGCCCTGAGGTTACCTGTTCAAGAACGCAAGAACATGAGGTGCCCACCGAAGAAACACACACCACGTCCTAACTGGGCAGTAAAAGGTCAAAATCTTGACCATCAGTGCAAATTTCTACCACATAGAGATAGCTGGACACGTTATTGATCCCAAAAGGGAAATTAAGGAAAGATCCGCCGCCTGGGTGAAAACCAGGAATCCTAACCGCTAGCCCATATGGGACAGGTCTACCTGACAACTCAGTAGGCGTCTTATGGCCACCATGTGTTTGAGTGACATGTCCAGCGTCATCTACTCTAACATCATCGTCATCGTCTGTCGCTTTGTTTTATCGTGAGAGGCGTCCCACAGTTAGTCTTCGAACATTGTAGGAGAAGAGCGCGGTACTTTGGAGTTTATGAACTCGGTCCAAACGCAAAAAAAAATAGCAACAATAGCTATGATGTTTTTTTAAACGTGACCAGTACATGTGATGTGCAACCTTGTCATGTTGCTAAGAGTACACTCGTGTACTCGGGACTGAGGGACTGAGTGTCCACTGTCAACAAGCTGCAGCCATGGCACTGAATATATTTGCTCTCTCTATCTTTACTGCGTGTGTGATGGAGCTATTTGTGTGGTTTTGTCTGTGTGTGTGTGTGTGTACATTTCTGACACACTGGGTACATGCAGTGGACTTTAATCCAGCACTTGCATGGAAAACATGAGAAAAGTACTGCATGTTCTGAGATCAGACAGGACTACAGCTAATGATAAACACCGACCGCAGTTGGGGGCACGGAGGAGGAGTGATAAGAGACCAGCGTGTGTGTGTGTGTGTTTTAAAGTAATGCAGTTAGAAATTTTCCGTCTTGATTGGCGTAAAGTTCTTCTCGTTGTTCGGCCGTCACACTGCCTCAGGACCTCCGAGATACAGGAGCGGCCGTCACACTGCCTCAGGACCTCCGTTCACTCGTACGGTATCTCCTGTAACTGTCAACAAACTAGAACTGTTGGTATGGAAACGACCGATAATGTCTATAATTTGAGTTTTTAATTTCAAGAGCAGGGCTTGACAGATCAACAGGACTCGTCCAACCTTTGCCTGTTATCAAACGCAGGGTCCACGAATGTTATCAGCTCTTTTAAAACTTGGTTTACAACCGCAGTGTCCCAATGGGTGATCCTGGTGGATCAACATTGCGGTGCAGGTAGATAGTGATTGAAGGTTACGACATCTGCCCTTTTTCTCTTAAGTTTCTCTCAAACCAATCCATTGACAGACTGCTACAGACTGACGTTCACAGACACGGTCCTGAATATTCATCTTTTTTCTCCTGTTCCACCATCTGTTTGTTTTTAAATTAGCTCGTCCAGGACTGAGGTCCTCGGAAGCACCTGACTCATGAGACGCACAAACCCCGGCAGGTGTAGCTGGTAGAGCGTGACGAGCATCTGCGCAAGTGGGTCTGAAAATGTTGACAGTGTTTTTTTTTTTTGTTTTTTTTGTTTTAAGCTGTAGGGTTGTAGGAGGCTAAACCCTTAGATCGCATAAAGCTAGTCCAATGCATTCTGGCCTATTTAAGAACGTACCACAGTGCTAAGACATTAGTGTAACACGGCTGTTTCACAGTTTGGGTCTAGTAGGGATGTATCGATGCGTCGTGAGTCAGTTAAAAATCGTCAAAATATTCGAGACAATTACCAGCGGTTTAAGGCGTAAAGGAGTAGGCTGCGTTATCTCAAAAAGTCACTGGTCATACCATGAGAGTACACACTCCAGTACAATAGGTGGCAGTATGCACCTAAAAACGTTGATTGTGATGCGTTATTAAACCAAGACGTCAGTTCTCTACGTAGCCTAAGTGACAGTCAGGTGGTTGAACTGAACGCAGAAAGACAGACGTCAGGTCCCTACGTAGCCTAAGTAACAGTCAGGTGGTTGAACCGAACGCGGAAAGATCTTTAAAGGTCACCAACAGTGTTTTACAGTGTTACTGTTTTTTTTTTTAGATTTTTATGATGTTGACAGTTAGTAATGTAAATAAGACCAGTTTTCCTTTTAAGAGGAGGAAACGCATGATGTTTTTGTGAAAATTTTGTGAAAATTTGAATTTTTTTGCATCCTGTTGTTTATGTTATTTAAGAGAACACTTTCAGTTCATGAAGCACACAAGGCCATTTCTGGTATTACCAACATTGATAATGGTATTATTATCAATGTTGTTGTTGCATAGTTTCTACAGATAAGAGATCAGTGTATTTGGTCATAATTTGTTTTTAAAACAGATAAGAGATCAGTGTATTTGGTCATTATCTGTTTTTTTAAAAATCATGATGAAATCGTATCGTGAACAAAACATTGTGAATCATATCTTATCGTAACTTGAGTGTACCGTCCCTAGTGTTCAGTGTAGATTGGATTACGAAGATGTGAGAGGAGACAAACTGATACGGTCAGTAGCTAGTAGAGGATTAACACCAAAACTACCAAACATTGAAGCCTAGCTCCACCCCACCCCACCCCCGTGTCAAACTAAATCACTCCACCCTGGGCTCTGATAGGGTCGGGAGCCTTCTGTCCCCATGGGGCTCCTGCACAGTCATAAATAAAATTGTGTAACTCAGCCGCAGAGCCAGTCAACCTCAATCAGTCAAACAGCACACACCCCCACGGCTAAGACACAGCCATGCATCCAAGACACACGTTCAGACTTCAGCGAAGGCTGGAGATTACACAACGAATACTCTGCCAGCACCAGGGCAGGACATCTGTGAGGAGCAGGAGATCTGTGAGGAGAGTTCTGCTAAAAACCCAATCCTTCCTTTGGTTCTATTGTTGATGTTTTTAGCCTTGATCTGCAGATTAGCTGATTGGTCTCTTCATAGATGTAAAATTAGAACGTCAACTGTTATGATTGTTTCTTAAGCCAGGGTTTAGGAACCGACTGGAGCAGTTCCAGAAGAACTTGTTCCTTTTCGCCAAATTATAGATGTCATTATATATTTTACCGACAGAATTATGCTAACATATTCTTATATATATTTATATATATATCCTTATAAAATCAACAGCATATGATGTCAGTTCACCATTCAAATCGCAGTTATCGGTAACTTTATGGTGAGTACTTTTCAGTACTGTTCAACTGACGCAACGCAACGGTAGAACAAAACGCCGAGGTGAACTAGGTGTGACCAGTAATCTCCACTGACGCCACGACATCGCCAGGCTCCTATCAGAAGATCCGGCTGTGGATCACAGGTGTCGTCCGCTCATGTGGACCAGCGACTTTTTGACAGCTCTCCTTTGAATGGCGATACCTCGAGCAACATGTTCCGTTAGATAAGCTGTCATTTGACTCGCAGCGTGTTTTCACTGAAGCCACATCCATTGCATCGACCTCGTTTGTTTTCCGTGGACACTATGTCAAGTACATACACTCCACACTCAGGTGCGCTCTCCGGTTTCAGTCAGTGTCACAAACACAAACACAAACAAACACACAGATCCGTTTTACCGCACGCAGCACTGACCTTAAATGCAAACTTGCGGGTGATGTTGTCCGACGGCTCCACTGGACGAATCCGAAAACTGAGCAATGGCAAACTCCCTAACACCGTGTCCTCCTTCTCATCTGTTGAGGAAGGAAAAATAAAGAGTGAGAATCAGAGAAACGGGAGGAAGAAAGACCGAGAGCTGCCGAGAGAAGGATCGAGGTTCTGGAGATGAGGGAGACGTCAGAGCGGAGCTCCTCTCTGCTCCCACTCTGACAGCTTCCTAGAATAGATATCCATTATGGTCGGAGGGTCCGTGGATAAGATGCGCTGATGATGGCACACTTACACACACACACACCAGTGGTGATCCAGTGTTGGTAAATAAAGACAAACGTAGAGCTGTGATAAATAATAGAAGGAGACATGAACATTTCAGCAGCTTCCTACCTCTTGTTTCCTGCTCCAGCACCGACTTTACCCCTGACTGACTCACTCTGTGTGTGTGTGTGTTTATAGGTGGGTGTGTGTGAAAGAGAGATAGAGAAAGAGAGAGCAAACGAGGGCAATTGAGCAGAGAGGGAGCGAGAGCGAGAGAGAGAGAGAGAGAGAGAGAGCAGTCTGAGGGAGGGGGAAGGGCCTGTGCAATTCATACAATACGCTGGTTCCAGCTCATTATGTGTGTGTTCAGTGTGTGTGTGTGTGTGTGTGTGTTTGCGAGAGATAATGATCGGCCCATGTGACTCAGCGTCGCAGGAATCCCGGCCCCCAGCCAACTGTACCTGCAGCCTGTCTGAACCATTGAGACAGGCAGGTAAACAAAGTCATGCCTCTCCCTTCACTGGAGCCTCCACCAACCAACCACTGAACAGTTTAGTCATGTCTGCGTTCACAGGCTGACACAGAACCATATACTTTTTCAATAGAAATATATGTTATATAATATAGTGCAGGTGTAACTACGGGCAGGTGTTCTGTCTCTCCTGCCGCAGACTCGTCCCTGGGACGACTGCCCACACCAAGAGGGTCAAAGTGCAGTCATGAATAAACAACAAGGACACCTGGGATATAAAAATGTTACGTTTTTAGTGCTAACCTATCCGGGTTTTGAATCCGATGAGTCACTTTTAATGATGACGAACCATCGTGACTCAGCGCGCTACTTGATGAATGAACATTTGGAACAAACATCAATAGAGTCATTAAGTTATAAATGTAAAAAAAAAGTTTATAGTTGTAACGAAGAATCAAGGTCCAAGGTTTTTTTTTTTCAAATTTAAGTGGTCACGTAAAACACTTAATAATGACAAACGTTTACTAGTTGTTTGCTTGTATTTTCAGAATGATAACATCTAGCTTGTTAGCTGTGGTTAGCATGCTAGCAGGTACAAGAGACTGGAGAATGGCCATTTGTGCTACTTTAACAGCGCACCTGTACGTCGCGTTAGCATCTTTTTAGCTGTAGTCCAATAGGTAGCATTGTTTATGGGGTTATTTTCTTAAACAGTCAGTCATCATCGAGGCTAGTCCAAGCTATGGGAATGTTGCGATTTGAAATACTGCCCCCTACTGGGTGCGTTTTCAACTGCTGTTGTTTACAGGAACAAGTACTAACAAAATACTCGACTAGTTCGACCGTTGGAATTTTTTGTTCAGGATATTCAGCTTGAACTCAAATACCTGACCAAATGGGGCCTGAACTAAGACACAAAAATATTAATATCAATGCAAAGATACAGGGCAGACGTGTATGGAGAGAGGCTATGTTGTGGAAAAGTCACCGACAGCGGCGATAAAACAATCCCGACAACAAAAGTCCTGCACTTGTTACCCTCCCCTTGTGCCCATGGTTTGGCCCCTGCTCCTCACTGGCATAGCAATCCCAGTGGTTAATTGCACTGTCACACATTCCTCCCACCATCGGTCTCTGTCTCCAGGCCGTCTTTTCCACAAACACAGCTGGGTCAAGCGAAAAAAGAAGAACGTGTTTGGAATAAACAGGTCAGAACAATAGAGAGATGACGAGTCCAGCTCTGCTGCTGCGGGCCGACCCAAACTTTAGTCGTAGACAACTGTTCTGGACCAGTCAGCACTGACAAGTTTGCTGTAGTTAGAGGGGGGAAAAGTCACATGACCACATGAGCCCAGGTCTTGAACACCGAGGTCGTCAGCCTTTTCATTGGTGCTCCCTAACATGTGGAACCGCCCACTGTCAAGTCCGAGCTGCACAGACTCGATTCATCAGATTATTTTTTTTCTTACTATATAATATATTTTGAACCTGTATTTCTGTTTTACCTAAGTATATTTGTTTGTTGTTTTAGTTTGATTTGCATTCAAATACTTTAACATTGGGCAGAATTTGGCCTTCGGCAATCGGAGAGGTGCTGGTTTGAATCCTGGCCCAGTCTGTGGTGTGTTGTTCTGGTCCGCAGCTTAAATGGTTTCGAGAGAATTCGTTTCTTGTGTCTTTTTTTAAGGACAGTGACAAATGAAGTTGCTCGTTTTCCTTGTTTTTCAAGCCTTTAGCATGTGTGTAGCACTTTGCTCAGCTGAGGCCAAAGTTAAATTTGCAGTGTAAATAACCCCTGCACTGACATGAGTGGATGTTTGTTTAAAGGTTAAAAAAAAACCAGACAGGAAATGAAATCGATCAAGAGGATGAGGATGTTCTTTAATGGTCCCACCTCGTTCCCTGCTCTTCTCCTTCATCCATTGAGCGGCAACTTCAACTTCCTAACCATTTATGTGTTGTTTTAAAGTAAAGTAAAGTCACTCCGACATCAACGTGCAGGCTCCTGCCAACAGGTCTCACATGTTTGTGTGGTCGCAGTGAACTTGACCTTTGACCTTGATCAAGTCTGCAGTTTCCCATTTAACATTTAGTGAAACTATTTTATATAATGTACAAAAAAAAAAATCAGTGAAATTTGATTAGATGCTGCTTAATTTTTTGTGCAATAAAAATAGATAGATGGGATGGTGATCTGGTCACGGCTGTTTGAGTCATAGGTCGGAGGTCAGAGACAGAGAAAAAAGGAGACAAACCTTTGTAGTAGAAGAGAGATCTGTCAGTGAGGACGAACCAGCGTTTGTTCCACTGCTTCACTCCACTGCTGGCCTGACAGAACACAGAACGACAAAAACACGTCACGGTGTTGAGGACACTCTGAGGAGATCAAACACCTGTTCTGAGGGCTGTTCTGGATTCGTTTCTTGTGTCTTTTTTTAAGGACAGTGACAAATGAAGTTGCTCGTTTTCCTTGTTTTTCAAGCCTTTAGCATGTGTGTAGCACTTTGCTCAGCTGAGGCCAAAGTTAAATTTGCAGTGTAAATAACCCCTGCACTGACATGAGTGGATGTTTGTTTAAAGGTTAAAAAAAAACCAGACAGGAAATGAAATCGATCAAGAGGATGAGGATGTTCTTTAATGGTCCCACCTCGTTCCCTGCTCTTCTCCTTCATCCATTGAGCGGCAACTTCAACTTCCTAACCATTTATGTGTTGTTTTAAAGTAAAGTAAAGTCACTCCGACATCAACGTGCAGGCTCCTGCCAACAGGTCTCACATGTTTGTGTGGTCGCAGTGAACTTGACCTTTGACCTTGATCAAGTCTGCAGTTTCCCATTTAACATTTAGTGAAACTATTTTATATAATGTACAAAAAAAAAAATCAGTGAAATTTGATTAGATGCTGCTTAATTTTTTGTGCAATAAAAATAGATAGATGGGATGGTGATCTGGTCACGGCTGTTTGAGTCATAGGTCGGAGGTCAGAGACAGAGAAAAAAGGAGACAAACCTTTGTAGTAGAAGAGAGATCTGTCAGTGAGGACGAACCAGCGTTTGTTCCACTGCTTCACTCCACTGCTGGCCTGACAGAACACAGAACGACAAAAACACGTCACGGTGAGGAGATCAAACACCAGAGGGCTGTTCTTAGATCGTAGCTCAGACCAGTCTGGGACCCCATGGAGGGGTGTGTATTTTTTTTCATTGACCATATTTGAAAGGACACCATCCCTAAGACGGTTGTTTGGATATAGTGAATAATTAATAAGACACAGCAGCAGGAGGCCCACAGTCCTGCTGTGGCCGGGACGTGAACCACAATCCTCCGACTCATTTTACACAAGGCTTGACGCAGAACTCAATTAAATTAAGTTTATGTCTTTGATCTCTCTATCTGGCCTGGTTCCAAACGACCCACAACTGGTCTGCAACCCAGTGTTTAGGCACCACCGACACCTAAAGGTGTGAGGAAATAGCTCTGACTTATTGGAGGACTAATGTGGT
>NC_024317.1:19981897-19990203 GCF_000523025.1 Cynoglossus semilaevis
TGGATTGATGGATGGATGGATGGATGGATGGATTGATGGATGGATAGATGGATGGATGGATGGATGGATGGATGGATAGATAGATAGATGGGTAGATGGATGGATGGATAGATAGATAGATGGGTAGATGGATGGATGGATAGATAGATAGATGGGTAGATGGATGGATGGATAGATAGATAGATGGGTAGATGGATGGATGGATAGATAGATAGATGGATCGATCGATGGATGGATGGGTGGATGGATGGATAGATCGATAGATGGATGGATAGATGGATGGACAGATAGATAGCAAGACAGATAGATAGATAGTTGATAGATAGATAGATATATGGATAGATAGATTTTTAAATCCCAGAATGAACTCAAAACACTGGACTCACCTCCTGAACATAGACCTCTGTGAGAAGGTACTGTAACTGTACATACAATAGTCCGGTCTTTCTTGTATTTTGTTTTTTTTTTTTTCTGGTGCAACTTCACAAACAAGACTGTCCGTGTGTGTGTGACTGACTCCTTCTCCCTGTCTAAATATTTGTGCTTCTGTGTATGTTCTTACCCGCGGCGTTAGCTTGGGGGCATCTGAAGACAGGTCTGACACCATGGTGGTACTGTTGGACTGTGAGATTCTGTCTGCACCAGTGTTCACTCTTCCATTCATGTCCCGGTCGCAGTCGCTGCAAAGACGGAAGCAAATATTTTTTATACCTGTGTATGTATCCCTGAGGCTGCAAAGACGGAAGCAAATATTTTTTACACCTGTGTATGTATCCCTGGGGGTGTGTGAGTGAGTGAGTGGGTGTGTGTTTTTGTCCGTGTTAACGTAGAGGTTGACCAAACCTGCTGTGAACAGTTTTCCCACAGTTACATTTCTGATTCTCGGAGCCTTCAAATTTGACCAAAATGTAGTTTATTCTAAAATGTAATATAAATATTAAGAAAAAAAATTATCAAAATGAAAAAAAAAAAAATTCACGTTTTTAAAAATCATGTGCAGCTGCTGTTTTCATAATGAAAACATTGCGAATTAAGCCGTGGGAAAATATTCCTGATGAATGTAGTGTTTGTTTGTCAACACTAAATATTTAAACTTGATTTTAAACTTTTTTTTACAAATTTATATGTTGTAAGATTGTATGTATTTCTTTTATGAAATTCTGGTTCTGGCCCTCGACCCTTATGTTTGACACCACTGGGCTACAGACTCACTGTAGGTAGGAGTGTTTCGGTGCCGGCTCCTCCAGCTGGAACGGACTCACTGCTGGTCCAGCTGGTCCACTCGGGTCATGTTGACTGAAAAAAACAGAGCAACGTTAAATGTTAGTGTTTGTATTTAGGTCCCAGTTTGACACCAGGTGCCTTTTGGCAGTGGTGAGAGCTGCTCTGGGTCTGGGTGACCAGGTGATGATGTCACTGATGGTGAAGTTCTTCTGAACTTCTGCTTCTGGAGTTTGTTTGTTTTTTTTTTAACTCCTCCTTGACCTCCCTATGTCTGTGTCCAGACGTCCTGTCAGCTAAACTGAATTAATGTCAAAGTTAGACTTTCAAAGAGGTGAAAATTTGGACTGTTGCATCACTTCCTGTCTGGTGAAACTGTAGCAACAGGTTGATGGTGACTTTCTGTAGCACCACAGACGGATGTTGTTCTTGTTCTCATGCTTCCTTGAGGATCAGCTCAGAGCAGGGTGTGTGTGTCTCTAACTAAATCATTTGTCCCTCCGTCCACCCATCCATCCATCCATCCATCCATCCATCCATCCATCCATCCAGCCGTCCGTCAGTCCCATCCATCCATCCATCCATCCGTCCGTCAGTCTTGCAGGTGGAGCTGTATATAAAACAACATGGCTCTATCACAGCTGTGGGTGAAGTTTCCAAACATACTTCTGCAGCTCCTCTGTCTTTTCCATCCAAAGTCCCCGAACTTTCAGACCGGTGTGACTGTGGGTGACGACTCTGGATTGAACAGTCGTCACCAATCACCAACTACACTGTAGCGCAGGAGAGCTACAGCCGCTCACTTCAGGTCATCGTCCGACGATTCTGCGCTAGAACACGTGTGACTTTTGAAACTTCAGTCAATTCCAACTTGTCCGAAAAAACAACTTTCTTCACAAAAAAAAGAATCTCATCTAATCTAATCTAATCCACGGTCACATCAACAGAGAACAGTAGGAACGGACGAACACCAGGAGAAGTTCAGCATCACCAACATGGTGTTAAACTTAAACACACAACACAAACATCCGGCTTCTTTCTGTCACTGCGTCACACACACTCACACACACACACACATACCTCCACCATCCTCATACGGCAGGACCTACAGACCTCGCTGTTTTGCACCAACACTGCATTGCAGTCATTTCTGACCTCCAAGCTGGTCGCCGCTGGTCTGCTCCTCCATCAACCTCCCCCCCCATCCCCTTCCCCCCTCCCCTCCTGCTCCCTGGCTCTACATGTCACTTCCTCCTCTTCTCTCAGCACCTACCTGGCTCTCCGGTCCACGCGGAACTTCAACATTCTTCCCCGGCTCGGTCATGTACCGACGGAGGTGCGGGAGGAGAGGGAGGCTCACAGACGCATGGGAAGATGGAGAGATAACCAGGGAGGAGGGAAGCAACTGGACAAATGGAGGGGAGGAGGGGGATACACGCCACCGTCCTCGTCTCTCTCCAGCAGCCCGCATGCTTCCCTCTCTGCACCCCCCCCCCCCCCCCCCCCCTCCCCCCCCCCCCCCACCTGTCTCATCCCCACCTCTCATTGCTTTATTACCCCCCTCTCTCTCCCTCTCCCTCCCCCTCTCCCTCTCTCTCCTTCTCGGTCGCTTCCTCGTGGACAGGAACTGCAACACTCAGCTGATTCACTGGTTTCCGTGTGGCTGATGTACCATCCCTCTCTGTCATCATCTCGAACTTTGTCTCTCCCTCCGGCATTTCTCTCTCTCTCTCTCTCTCTCACGTGTTAGACTCAAACCTGATACAAAAACCATGAATAATATAAAATAAACACAACCCATTGAACAGGAATATGACGTCTCTCCCATGTACCACCCCTGGTGCATACATGGTGCGTCAAGGTCAGCGTTCTAAGCAGCTGCAGCACAGGCTCCCGGGGCTCAGCACCAGTCACAAATGAACATGTCATGGTGTCAATAGTTCCCTCCCAGAGGCTGCTCACTGCATCTGCTCTTTACCCCCCTCCTTTTTTCAGACAATTGCATTTTAGGTACAATCTGCGAAGCCAGAGTCAGAAAAATACTGAGTTTTTGTTGTTATTTCCTGAATGCAGTTCTACTGATTATACAAATACAAGTGACAGAGGAATGTCATCTGCATAGAACTCATCCACAGACGGATTGACTTGGTGTCGGATGTTAATTAAAGTAGAGTATATTTGCATATTTTGAATCTGGGGCAACAAAACGATATATCGCGATATACTGCAATACTTTTGGCACAACTATGTATTGATTTTTTTTTCCAGATAATTTCATTTTAGCAACACTGTCAGCATAGCAAACACATTACTGTTACACGTTTAACAACATGTTTCGAAAATTGAAACAGATGGATCAATTACTACTATCTCTTTGCTAGCGATTATTACAATGAACAATTGCTAGCAAGGAAATAAATGCGAAATAAAATGAACCAACTGGCGTTCGTATTTTCATATGAATTGTTAATTTAAAAAAGTCAATACATTTCTGTACAATATCGATACAATATCGTGAAATGAAATACTGTGGAATTCGTTTGTAAAGTGAAAAGTTAGAAAACTATTTCCCCATAGGTATCCATGTAAAATGGACTAGTCCGTTCCTGGACCCCGGATGATAGGAAAGGCAATTTCATTCATCCTGCTGAGCAGCCGTGATTGCGCAATGTTCGCCAACTGCTTTTGGCTGATCCAAATCAGTAGCTACTTTTCCACTTCTTCTAATGTCTGAGATCTTTGCTTGGTGATCACAGTCACTCCTTTGTCAACCTTAGCTTCTTTGATTGCTTCCTTGTTCTAAATGATGGTACAAATCGACGACTTCGGTAAAGCCAGATCTGAAACACGAGCTCCGTTCTCATGCTTTCTTAAAATCTCTCTATTGTTGTTCTCACTATTTTTCTTTCCACCTTTCCACTTTCACTAGCTTTTTTTAGGTCCAATGGTGATTTATGGAATAAAAAAAAAGAAAAGAAATAGCACAGCGCGAGAAATATCGGCAAAATCAGTTCTTAGCGTGTATGTCCGGAGCGCGAACTGAGGCAAGACTGACGCTACACACTCAGTCAATTAGTGATCACTGACTGCCCGAGTGATATTGTTGGTTTGTTTGGCAACCGAGTTATGATATGACAACGGGGGCAATTTTTGGTTAACCCCAACCCTAGTTAATTCCAACTATTATTAACTGATTAAATAGAAAATCTGAAAATCTAAAGTAGCTGCAGGTGTGTTAAACAGCACAGCTGAGTATAAATCAGAATTATTTTTCAGAGCAGCAGTAGTAATCTCCATGATGGCAGAACCGATCGATGTTCCTCCCTGGAGAGGTTTGAGATGGAATCAGAGGGATGGGTGGGGCGATTTGGCAGCCTGTGAGGGAGCACTTTGCCCCGGGTGACACCACCCGTCTGTGTTTACATTAAATAGCAATCAATTGTGGGATATGAGAACAGGTGGAGTTTTTATAGCCCTGCTCTGTCCTGCCAAGTTGTGATGTTATCAACTGACAACATGAAAACCCATCCTCATACTGAAGTGCGATGTCACAGTTCTGAACGGGCCCTGGGGGGAGGCGGCGGCAGGGAGGTGTTGCATTATTAAGACTTCTGCTGTTTTTGGTTCACTTTCTTTCACATGCAGTCAAAGCACTCACATCTGTGACTGGGGTTTATTTTTCAAATCTGACGACTTCTGCGGATTTTAAGATTTAAGATTGTTTACAGCCATCTTAAGCGAGGGGACTGAGAACAAAACGGAGAATAAAAAGCAGGAACACTTTAAGTACATGTTCAAAAGCACTGTACTGTACATACATACATACGTACATACATATGTATATATATGTGTATATATGTATATATATGTATACATATGTATATATATGTGTATATATGTATATATATGTATACATATGTATATATATGTGTATATATGTATATATATGTATACATATGTATATATATGTGTATATATGTATATATATGTATACATATGTATATATATGTGTATATATGTATATATATGTATACATATGTATATATATGTGTATATATGTATATATATGTATACATATGTATATATATGTGTATATATGTATATATATGTATACATATGTATATATATGTGTATATATGTATATATATGTATACATATGTATATATATGTGTATATATGTATATATATGTATACATATGTATATATATGTGTATATATGTATATATATGTATACATATGTATATATATGTGTATATATGTATATATATGTATACATATGTATATATATGTGTATATATGTATATATATGTATACATATGTATATATATGTGTATATATGTATATATATGTATACATATGTATATATATGTGTATATATGTATATATATGTATACATATGTATATATATGTGTATATATGTATATATATGTATACATATGTATATATATGTGTATATATGTATATATATGTATACATATGTATATATATGTGTATATATGTATATATATGTATACATATGTATATATATGTGTATATATGTATATATATGTATACATATGTATATATATGTGTATATATGTATATATATGTATACATATGTATATATATGTGTATATATGTATATATATGTATACATATGTATATATATGTGTATATATGTATATATATGTATACATATGTATATATATGTGTATATATGTATATATATGTATACATATGTATATATATGTGTATATATGTATATATATGTATACATATGTATATATATGTGTATATATGTATATATATGTATACATATGTATATATATGTGTATATATGTATATATATGTATACATATGTATATATATGTGTATATATGTATATATATGTATACATATGTATATATATGTGTATATATGTATATATATGTATACATATGTATATATATGTGTATATATGTATATATATGTATACATATGTATATATATGTGTATATATGTATATATATGTATACATATGTATATATATGTGTATATATGTATATATATGTATACATATGTATATATATGTGTATATATGTATATATATGTATACATATGTATATATATGTGTATATATGTATATATATGTATACATATGTATATATATGTGTATATATGTATATATATGTATACATATGTATATATATGTGTATATATGTATATATTCGGGGGCAAGATGTGGCCCGTTTGGCTTTTTAATCCGGCCCCCCAAACGTGTCCAAATTATGTTATTCATTTCTATGATGAACTATTCTGCCTTTTCCTTGCAATGCTTGCATTTCTCCAGTAGATGGCGTAGAAAAGCATTTTCGCACTTGTGACTTTTATGTCAGTTGTTTTAATTAACATGAACGCTCCATCTATCTGCTCCTGACCTAGCCCCCTTTCAAATTTTAGGACTCATTGTGGCCCGCGGGTCAAACCGTTTGCCCACTTCTGTGTTAGCCCTAACCAGGGCTGGGCGATATCTCGATATTGTAATATATATCAATATGTTTCTAATTGTGGCGCTTTTTCCCAGAGGCAATGTCTCTCTGTCATTGGTGTGGAACCCCTGGGCAAGTTCGAATCCCAGTTAGCGCGGTTGGTACCTTCCAGTGGACTCACCACCCGCAGGAAGGTTCATGGGGGTTGGTACGGTGCAGTGTGACCCGGTAACGGATAAGCGGATGAAAATGGATGGATGGATGGATGGATGGATGTTTCTAAATCCGATATTGAAAAGGGCAAAATTGTTCATGTAGGATACTATCCTATGGGATAGTACACTTCCGCGCTTCCTAGAAACCTTCATCAGACAGGACATCAAATGGGAGAACATGAACATCATCTCCCTCATCAAAAAAGCCCGAACACTGAAACACTGAAGCGCTTCCAACTGCCAAAGACAATGATGGGGAACTTTTACACCTCCTCCATCTCAATCTGGTACGCTGCTGCCACTGCGACGGACCTGAGTAGCGTATCATCCTCTCTGCCAAGAAGTAAATTGGCAGCGAGCTACCTTCTGTACAGGATCTGTACACCTCCAACCTCTCTTATCTCGGTCACAAACTCTTTGAGGCGATCGCCTCTGGCAGAGCGTTGCTGGTTCAATTTCTGGTCTGACCATGTGGAGTTCTACAGTTATCCCCTGTTTCCTCCTCAGCAGTAGATTAGTATTAGAGTCAGACTGTAGACTTTCTGAGACTTTCTCTTAGAGCAGTTCTTAAGAGTAGGATCTCGACAAAATGAAACAGTTCTATCGTCTCCATCAACAAAGATTCTTCCTTTAAATCCAGACCTAGTTATCCCCCAGATACTTCAGGTTCTCCCAGCAGAAGAATGAAAACAAACAGAACCAGGTCGAAGAATACAACGGTGTCACCACTGCGGTTGTAAAAATAGACTTTAAAAAAAAAAAAAAAAAAACTAAATGGTTTCTTACCCAAAAAAAAAAAAAAATCCTCTGATTTGATTAGGTTTTTTTGATCAGGTGCTTTTAATGTGCTTTAGGATAAAGGCTCATCAGACGTGTAGAGTACTTCTCTGAAGTACGTGTATCTGTGCCGTTTGTGTATCTGTAAAGTATGTGTATCTATAATATACTCTGAAGTATACATTTTAAAATGTGTTTCTCTGAAGTGTGTGTAGGCGTGTGTGTCTCCAGACTCGCTTTCTCCTCATCTTTCACCTGCCTGTCTCTCATTTCATTTGGCCTCCGCCCCCTATATTTCCATACTTACAAGATTGTGTTGTACTGCCACCTGGTGGACGAGCAACACAGAGTCATGTTGTGTTTCTAATGCTTTAGTTTGAACACTACCTGGTCAGAGATTAGAGACCTGTACCTGAAGTTACTTCACAATGGACTGGTCCAGTACACTCATTAGGAGTACTACTGTGGTACTGCAGTAATGGGTCAACACTCAGCACCGAATTAAGAGGCTGGGTCAGAACATTGATGTCAGTTGATCAAAGGGCGAAGTTTGAAATTCTTAGTTTCAAAGCTGTCCTGTCTCCAATTTGACCTTTGACCTGTCAGACCATTATCACGCAGCCTCATGAAACTAAAAAAAAAAACC
>NC_024317.1:19991175-19993579 GCF_000523025.1 Cynoglossus semilaevis
GGGTTTGTCGCTACAATTAGCTCTGGTGTCGGTACGATGAGTGTTGTTGCTAACGTTAGCTCTAGAGTCTGTACCAGACTCTAGAGCTAACTGTAGTTAATGTTAGCCTTGCTGCCTCTACCAGTACTCTGGTGGCTAACATGTATTCTGGTGCCTGTACCAGAACACTTGTAGCTAACATTTACTCTCGTGTCATGACCATGACTGTTGTAGCTAACATTAGCAAGTGCCAACCATGTTGTTCCGCTGGGAATCGAACCTAGCTCTGGTGGGCTCTGGTGTCTGTACCAGGACTGTTGTCGCTAACGTTAGCTCGGGGTTTGTACCAGGACTATTGGAGCTAACGTTAACTCTGGTGCCTGTTGTTTGCAAGTTTTTGTTGTTGTTTTTTTTTTTAACTTCCACCCTAATAACCAAGCATGGTCTCATCTTGAATCAATGCATCTGTTCATCTTCTTCTGGCCGACAAACAAACTTTTAGTGCATTACTGCCATCTATTGACTGGAGTATGTACATTAGTTTAGCTATTTTGCCAGGAAATAGTCAAAAAAAGTTCCATTATTTTTTGTCACATTTTGTCGGTAGATAATTATAGTCAAAGTGAAAATGTTCATGCCCTGGCCCTACAAAAACTATTTTAATTTTTTTTTTTTTTTTTTGCTCAAGTTAGTTTACTCCAAACAGAGACTCTGGGCCAAACAGCATTTTTTTACAGTGACTCAGGTCATCATTAGTGTGAATGCAGGTGAAAGTCTAGACTAGCACAGAGAACAGGGACACACACACACACACAGGTACTACAGTATAGAGCCAACACTGTGTGTGTCCTGACAGAAACTGGACACAAAGGCAGCAGAAACTGGAGACCCCTGCCTTTCCCTCTCCTCCTCCTCTCTCTCTCCTCTGTCACACACGTGAGGCAGCGGCGGTCTTACCTTCTTTCACCATCCTTTCCTTCACTTCCTTCTCCCCTCTACTCCTCTTTATGGCGTGCTTCACTCTGGAGTCTTCCCGTTACAGGCGGCTGTCTACAACATGCCGGGACAAGGAAAGAATGGACCGCTCTGAAAAAAAAAAAACAGTCCAAAAGTTAAAAAAAATCAGAGAGTGAAGGAAGAAAGGAGGGAAGAGATTCAAACTGCTGCGGAGCTGAGAATCCAAAGAAACTGGAAATTTGAAACCTCTAAAGCTCCAGAAACAATCACCCCCCCCTCTCCTCTCTCTCTTCCTCCTCCCCTCTGCCGTCTACCTCCATCTTCCTCTCCCTGGCTCCCACCCTTTTTCCCCCCCTTCTCTCTCTCCCTCCCTCCTCTCCCACTCATTCATCCAGGCTGCCAGTCAAAGTCACTTGGCTCTGTGCTTTTCCTCCCTCACCTCCGTTTTTCCCTCGCCCTCGGGCCTCACCCATTTGTTGCGAGCGGGGCAGATTACATGGCGTCTGGCCCGGACGAAGCTGTAAGTCGGGAGCGGGAGCGGTCACAGCCCGGTCTTCGTACTTCGCGGCACTTCTGGATTCTCCGCTTTAATGTACTCTGCTCAGGCAGTATTTGTCGTCAACGCGATGAAGTTCAGTCACAGATGTTTGGGCTGCAGTCCACAGACACGTGGACAAGAACTGAGGAGGTTCGAGGGGTGGTTTAAAGGTGTAAGTCCAGGGGTGGGGGACGGACCCTCCCACTTTATTGGCCAAAAAAAAAAAAGAATTGAATTAAGGTGAGAGCTCCTGAAAATCCATCTGTTATCATCCGTGCCAGACTTTGGTGGTCTAATAGACATTTGTCCAGTGAGGGGGTCCTGCAATGTGGGTTGCATTTTGCTTGACTATGGCGAGTGTTGCATTCAAGTCATCTGTCATCTGTAGGAATTTATGATACTTAGCCAAATGGTCCTCACTTTTTCATGCTCTTTCTCTCTGTGCTTCTCAAATGAGCACACACTGGACCACTCCACTTGAAGTAGTGTGTGGCCCATATGTGGTCCACAGGCTGCTATTTAATAAGACTAGCTGGGTTTTGACCTTTAGACCAACATGTGTCAAACTCAAGACCCGGGGGGCCAAATGCAGCCCGCCGAGCTTTTTTGTGTGGCCCGTGGGAGTTTAAAAAGCATTTAGTCCAGACATGGGCAAACTAAGGCCCGGGGGCCGGATGCGGCCCGTTCAGCTATTTAATCCGGCCCGCCACATTAATGCAGCATTGATTTTTTTCGTTCCTAAGATTCTCAGTGTGTGTCTTTGTCTTCCTGCAACACTGTTCAGGAGAAGACAGAACCCGCAGATCACTGAAGATCATTAGCTTTAGTTAACATTAGCTCTGGTGTCTGTACCAGGGCTGTTGTAGCTAACGTTAGCTCTAGAGTCTGTTCCAGGAGTGTTGTCGCTAACATTAGCTCTGGTGTCTGTAC
>NC_024317.1:19994771-19996774 GCF_000523025.1 Cynoglossus semilaevis
AAGGTGTAAGGCCGGGGGTGGGGGACGGACCCTCCCCCTTTATTGGCCCAAAAAAAAAAAAAAGAATTGAATTAAGGTGAGCGCTCCTGAAAATCTGTTATCATCCACGCCAGACTTTGGTGGTCTAATAGACATTTGTCCAGTTAGGGAACCCTGCAATGTGGGTTGCATCCTGCTTGACTATGGCGAGTGTTGCATTCAAGTCATCTGTCATCGAGTAGTACAGAAAATGACAACTAAACAAATTAATTTTTAACTTTTTAAAATTTTAAATAATAGATTTTCCATTGACCTCTGAGACCTGTTTAAGTGTAAAACCTATGTTATTTCTGAAGGACAGAGACAGATGATTGTAGTCCAAGTTCAAGAAAGCCCATAATGAATGTTTGCCTGAAGAAAGCCACAAACCACACACACTTGTCACTGAACCATACTTGAGGTCTGTGGCAGTGGGAAGTCAACTTTTAAACTTTGGCTGCTGAGAAACTCCTGCAGGAGTTATGGTATAAATACAGAGAAAATATTTACTCTGTATCCGTTCACATTAATGCAGCATTGATTTTTTTCGTTCCTAAGATTCTCAGTGTGTGTCTTTGTCTTCCTGCAACACTGTTCAGGAGAAGACAGAACCCGCAGATCACTGAAGATCATTAGCTGTAGCTAACATTAGCTCTGGTGTCTGTACTATGAGGGTTGTTGCTAACGTTAGCTCTAGAGTCTGTACAAGGAGTGTTGGAGGTAATGTTAGCCTTGGTGCCTCTAGTAGCTAACATGTATTCTGGTGCCTGTACCAGAACACTTGTAGCTAACATTTACTCTCGTGTCATGACCATGACTGTTGTAGCTAACATTAGCAAGTGCCAACCATGTTGTTCCTCTGGGAATCGAACCCAGCTCTGGTGGGCTCTGGTGTCTGTACTATTTAATCCGGCCCGCCAAACTTTTCCAAATGTATTCATATTATCATAACACTTCTGCATTTTCCCTGAAATACAAATGTTTCCCCAATAGATGGCATAGAAAATGCTAAAAGTATGTTAGCATCTTAGCCTTTATGCGTGACTTTCACATGTCATTTATCTTAGCTTCATCTATCTGCTCCTGACACTCCCCCCCCCCGTTCAATTTTAGGACAAAAGGTCAAAACATTTGCCCGCGCCTGATTTAGTCCATGCAGCAGAGTTTCTTTGCTAGCAAGTTTTTTTTTTAGTACGCAACAATAAACAATTTTTCTAGCTTAAATAAATAATAATCAATTGCAGAAAAAATATTTTCCTTGAATGAAAAATTAAGTATATTTTTTTCACTGTGTCCCATTGCGGACCGGTACCAAACGACCTATGGCCTGGTACTGGTCCACGGACCAGGGGTTGGGGGACCCCTGATCTATACAGTCTTCCATTTTCAAGGCGAACTGTATTGCTGATTAAAATGAGTTTGACAGTACTGTTTTAGACCATAGAATTGGTGATTATCTCGCTGTGAGACTCGAGCACCAACCCAGCCAGGTCGTCTGTGGACTGAACCCCAGAGAAGCCGGTAAACACACCCCGTCAGTCTCCTCTGAGTCTGAGCCGTTAGGCTGCAGTGACTGTAATGATGGGTGTTCCCGTAACCGGGTGTTAGTCAGCCGGAACGCAGGTGTGTGAGGAGACGGATGAAGCCGCAGCAGCCTCTGTGGTCCGGACCCCGGAGTCTGGTGCCGCATCCCTGCGACTCACATGTCCACACAAGTCCTGCACACACTCACACAGAGCTGATGTGTCATGTGGCCACGCCCCCCAGTCAGACGCCCGCGCCGTTCGTCCTGAGGGGACGTATCGTGTTCAGACAGGTATCGGTGTCAGCGCTGCTGCTGCTCCTTTCTAAGATAAGAAGAACTCCCCGGTATCAAAGTACCCTCGGTACTACAATACACAATGGCAGGTACCCACAGTATTCTGATAGAGTACAGGTCTTTGTCTTTGGTGGGGCTGAAGTCAGCAGGGAACCCAACCCCCGCA
>NC_024317.1:19996826-20012779 GCF_000523025.1 Cynoglossus semilaevis
GAATGGGGGGAAAATGAGGGCCGGGTTCGGGGGGGGAATTCTTGGTTTGTGGGGGGGGGGGGGGGGCGGGGGGCTGTCCTGCTTTCATGTTACTTTAAAGTTACTTTAAAGCAGTGGTTCTCAATTAAAATTCCGTCACGCCCTCCATGCCCCCTTGAGGACAGAAATGTTTTCACACCCCCCTCCCCTCTATCCGACCCATATCCCCACGAATTGAAATTCTATTAAGCACCTCGTAATATGCAGATTCTTATCTGTACAAACCACTGTATGAGTTGCTGCCCCCTAGTGACCGGAGGCTTGTTATCACTCAAGCATTACAGCAGTGGTACACTTATGTCCAGCGTACCATATTCCATTGAAAGTCCCTAAAACACCACTCCTCCGGCACCTCACCGTGCCCCCTAGGGGGCCCCGCCCCACTATTTGAAAAGTACTGCTTTAAAAAACAACAACAAAACAAACAAAAAATTTTATTTTCACTTTCAACTGTGAACCAGACAGTGAAATCGCAGTAGACATGGTGTTGGACCAGGTGTGTAGATGGCGCTATAACTATTGTGTCTGTAAGGATCGTGGAGATTTTAGACAGTGTTCATTGTTAAATTATGCATTTTATAAAAAATGAAACCTGAAACTTGGGTTCGGTCTACCGTAGTGATGAAGACGGGCTTTCCAGGAAATGTAATCATATTTGAGCGATGGTGTGTATGTGTGTGTGCGTGCGTGTGTGTCAGAAATAGCTCTGCGTGTACGTCCACTCTGTAATCACGGTGCTCCATCATAATTTGCTGCTGCGGCATCTCTCCGCTGACTCCCAGCACTAACATTCACACAGAGGTTCTACTGTGAAGGCTTCTCTTTGGACTGGTCACCACTCCATCCCAGCTCCGCTCCACGCTGCTGTGATTCACACTAACACCCGTGAGTGTGAATGGGTCAGAGTGAGCCAGGAACCAGAGGTGGGACCAAGTCATTGCTTTGCAAGTCACGCGCCAGTCTCAAGTCTTTGCACTCAAGTCCGAATCAAGTCTCAGGTCAAAATAGGCAAAGTCCGAGTCGAGTCCAAGTCAAGACTGAAAAGTGTCAAGTCAAGTCCCAAGTCCTGCCGTTTCTGTTTACGAGTCCTTTTCGAGTCCTTCCGCTCACTGCCACTCCTTTTTTGTTGACCATCTCGTAGTTTTTAAATCCGAACAACGCGATCCTTGGTCTCATTTTCTCTAACCCGCGCGTTGTTCGACAACTCTTTCTCATCCGTTGTCCCGCAATTTGATTGGCTCGATATTATCGCGACAAAACAGCATGGGTCTAATTTGATTGGATGTTGTGCCGACAGCACATACGTACACAATGAGAGATATAGAGCGCTCCTTAATAACTTACTTTATAATCTTTGGGTTTTGGAGAAAGTATCAAGTCTTGTCGAGTCAAAGGGCTCGAGTCCAAGTGAAGTCACGATGTCATTGATGTTAAAGTCCAAGTCGAGTTCCAAGTCTCTTTACATTTGGTCAAGTCGAGTCTAAAGTCATCAAATTGATGACTCGAGTCTGACTCGAGTCCAAGTCATGAGACTTCGTTAGGTAAATAAGACCAGACCAGTTTGACTGTTTGACAGTATTTAGATTATGTTGAAGCTGAAAAACCACATATTTGTACACTTCAAATACACTGTAAAACCTCTAAACTCTCACCACTGTCATGATGCGTAAAACAAAAAGTAGTAAATAATTATAGTTAAACGTTAAAAACGTTAAAAAGTCAGAGGTTTTTTATTGGGGGCTATTACTTTTTACACGTGTTTTTGACTCAACGTTGAACCTTCAGCTAAATAGGAACTTCTGCGGTCTGTCGGTGGACAACATACCCCGAAGGATTTAAAATTAGACGACCTTTGACCTGGTCTGGGCTGCAGTGCGGCGAGGGCTGTGTGAGTGAAGCACACAGACCATGTATGTCCTGAAGAAGGAGCAGAGACCAGGGAACGCTGTGCTCGCACTAGTCTGACGGATTTGTGCACCAGCAGAAGGTCAAAGGTTACTGTTAAGTGTCGGAAAACCCCCGACCTTCTCATCCATCTTCAATAGGTTCATGTGTGTGTGAGAGACGTGTAGCGTCTCATCAGAGTGAAGTTTGTTATTCTCTTAGTCCAACCTCTTTAAGGGCAGAGGTCACCAGCCGAAAGATTGGGTGAATATGAGTAAATGTAAATGTGAAAACTAGTCATAAAATAGTCATATTTGACCTAACTGAATCTTTGAAATGTTGACAGCAGAGGTGTGGACTCGAGTCTCATGACTTGGACTCGAGTCAGACTCGAGTCATCAATTTGATGACTTTAGACTCGACTTGACCAAATGTAAAGAGACTTGGAACTCGACTTGGACTCTAACATCAATGACTCGTGACTTCACTTGGACTCGAGCCCTTTGACTCGACAAGACTTGATACTTTCTCCAAAACCCAAAGATTATAAAGTAAGTTATTGAGGAGCGCTGTGTAGCTCTCATTGTGTACGTGTGTGTGCTGTCGGCACAACATCCAATCAAATAAAACGTCGGCCAATCAAATTGCGGGACAACCAATGAGAAAGATCTGTCGAACAATGCGCCGGTTAGAGAAAATGATACCAAAGATCGTGTTGTTCGGATTTAAAAACTACGAGATGGTCAACAAAAAAGGAGTGGCAGTGAGTGGAAGGCGAACTCGAAAGGACTCGAAACAGAAACAGCAGGACTTGGGACTTAACTTGGATTCGACTCAGACTTTGCCTATTTTGACTTGAGACTTGAATCGGACTTGAGTGCAAAGACTTGAGACTTGCTTGTGACTTGCAAAGCAATGACTTGGTCCCACCTCTGGGAGTCATCTGCTGCTTGTTAACAACGTATTCCTAACTGCTGCTGCTGCAGCTGCTGGATTAGAGTCTCCAGTTTAAAGACATCTGCATTCATACAACACAGCAACTGCACCAAGGGTGGGGCAATGGTTATATAACCAGGCTGGTGAAATGATGGTTGGTGTGTATTTGTGTGTGTGTGTTCTGGAAAAGAGAAACTACAGTTTCTTAGCGGTAAGCTGATGGCAGTTTTTTTTTTTTTTTTTTTTTTTGGTTTAGCCCTAATCTCTGTTTGTTCTCAGTGAAATACTCACAGTGAGAAACAGCAACTAAAATGAGTTCTGAACCATTTTTAAACCAATCACCATCCAGCAGGACATGTCCTTCGCAGTAGGACTTTTTTTGATATTTGCAGTATCTGCAGTTCTTTCTATGTTCATCAAAGCTGATTTTTTTTTTTTTACAAATGTCACTTTCTTTTACAGTTTTGTTTGAAATACATTCATATCAATACAAACGAATACATATGTATTCAAAATATATTTTAAAAATATACATACAAATTCAGACCTTATGTTGCATTTAAAGCCTGACTCAGTTTCTCTTTTGACACTGATTGAACACGGGGGCCAATGTCGATGCTGTGCTTTAGTGATTTAGTTTAAATCTATGCTTTAATAGGTGGGTGTGTCGTTGTGGGCGGGGCCTGCGATGGGTCTGTTTTAGATCAGATCGCAGTTCTCAGCTTGAGCTAAAACGGCTAATCTGTGCGTAAAACAGCCGACCCAAGCTAACAGCTAACTGAGGCTACCAGCTAACCTGAGCTAACAGTTAACTTGGCCTAGCTTAACAGCACATGTCTGGATGTTCTATGTTATAGTGCTTTGTTATTGTTTAGATTCACGGTTAAGATGCAGTTCCATTTTATAAGTGTGTTAAAATATTTGGGCTTTAGTTGGACCAGTACTTCTGAAATAGTGGGGGGCGCGGGGGGGACTTCCAATGGAATATGGCTGATAACAACCCTCTAGTCCCTCTAGTCACTAGGTGGCAGCAACTCATACAGTGGTTTGTACAGATAAAAAATATACATGTTATCAGGTTCTCGATAGTATTTCAAATCGGGCGTGATAACATTTCTGTCCTCAAGGGGGGGCATGACAGAAAATAATTGAGAACCACTGGGTTAGACCAACATCTCAGCCTTTCAGATCCTCACTTCAACAAGAAAAAAAACATTTTCTCTAAGAAAGGAAATATCTAATGATTGTTTATCGTTAAATATGACACCACCTCCCTCCACCTCCCTCAGCCTCCTCCGCCTCCTCCACCTGCTCCATCTGTCTCCTCAGGGACTTGGTAATGGCCTCTGGTTTAATTGCTTCCTGTTCTTGGGAAGGCTAAGCCGCAGGCCTCCTCCACGTCTCTCTGCCTCCTCCACTCAGTGTCATTTTATCAGTGGGTGGAGGTGGACATTTATCTCTCCCACTTTCATAACTCACTACTAACTGTAGATTTTCATTTGCTCGTTTGGCAGACGCTTTTGTTGTGATCGGATTACAAAGAGAGACAACACAGAGAAGTCGTACGAGGCGGGGGCGGTACAGAACAGACTCACACTTCTGTAAGTCGACACAAAGTACTAAGGTGAGTCTTGACAGAGTCGGACAATGTGAGGTCAACTGACCTGCCTGCGGTCCAGACCTGCAGTCTGCAGAGTTGGTCTGTTTGTCTAATTAGTCTGACAAACTGATTGATGTCTCAGCCTCAGACAAACACAGAGGAACTCTCTGCAGACATGGCATGAATAAGTAATGAGAGGGGCCCCCACTGCCCCCCCCCCCCCCCCCCCCCCCCCCGCCTCTTCCACCTGCAAATTTCACTAACAGCCATGTGATTAATGAAGCTCAACCTGCAAATATGTCACTGTGGGGACATTTTTAATTAGATCTGATGAATGAACTAAATTCACGTTTTATTAAGGGAGACTTTGTATGTATATATGTGTATATGTATATATGTATATATGTGTATATATAAATATACATATATATGTATATATATATACATGTATATGTATATATATGTATATGTATATATGTGTATATGTATATATGTATATATGTGTATATATAAATATACATATATATGTATATATATAACCAAAAAAAATCTTCTCTTCACACAGATCAGTTCAGTTTGATGAACTTTCACTCCTCTTTCCTTGCCCACTTCGCTCCTTCCTCCTGCTGTTATGTCCTCTCATCTCCATCGCACCCCCCCCCCTCCCCCCCCCCCCCCCCCCACCCGCCTCACACACACACACACATACACACACATACACATTCTGTTCCACTTTTTAATCTTAGTAATGGGGCTTTCCCATTGTTGTGGTTGTTGCCATGGTAGCAGACGTGTGGGTGTCTGTGTACATGTCAGAGTGAAGGCAGGTACAGTATCTATAAGTACAGTGGACCCCCGAGATACGAGTTCAATCCGTTTTCACAACAGCACTCGTATCGCTGTTGCATTTTCCCTATTAGAAATAACTAAAAATCAATTCAATTTTATATTGTATTAATTACAGCCCCCCCAGAAATATACTATTAATTAATTAAATTAAACCTCCCACCCCACCCAAACATCCAAAACATAGATCGAAACAAATATGTTGATCATATAAAATAATAATAATTAAGAAAAAAAAAATATTATTGTTTTAAAAAAATTGGTAAAATCTCTAGATAATCTCCAGATAATAGTGATTGATTGTTGAACGAATGGAGTTTGGTTAGTTAATGACTTTGACATCAGGTGGGCGGAGCTAATGCCTGACTCTAGAATCACTTTTGGCTTCATTACATCACTCTTAGGTTTTAAACAGATGTAGAGAAATTAAAAATAATAATAATAATAATATGGAAACCACCTATTTTTACTGTTGTTCCTTTTTTTCTATAAACCTACGTCATATCCACCTGCCTGTTGCTGCTGCTGCTAATATATATATTATTGCATTTATTTATATATTTTTTACATTGTTGCTGTTTATAATAACAGCATTAAGCATTAGCATTAATAGTTTAGACAAATGAAGAAGGAACCTACGGTGGGTCGTTACAGTCAGAGTTGTAACAGAAAATAATTCCCAGGACAGCAGAGTGTGGGTTCTCCCCCCCCCCCCCCCCCCCCGGCCCACTGAAGCCTCCTCATCCTGCTTTACCTCTGATCAGGATTGCAGAGGAATTGGCTGAGATTATCTTAATGCTGCCATGTGGCATTTAGCACAGTCCCCTGATGCCCCTGCAGACACCCCCCCCCGGCCCCTCCCAGCAGAACCACCGTCTGTTTCTGTCTGCGTATAATTCGTTTCCTACACTGGCATTGTACTGCCAGTGAAGGTGTCAAGGAAAGGACAGTGTGCCCTTTTGTTCTGCAAATAATTATCATTGCTTAGCAAATCAATACTGATCAGAAATCAATAATAACCAATTACCAACTTAATCTGCTCAATCCAAAGAAGAGCTGTGGATTAATGGGGATTAATCCAGATTGTTTGTAAGAATAGTTAGGCTGGTCTGACAAACAGCCGGGCTGCTGACCTCAGGTTGAATCCCTCGCGAACACAGGTTGGAGATGCGACGCGGCTGATTGGCTGAAGGGAAAACTCTCCGCAACAGTGTGTGAAAATGACACGTGAAGGGACTGTGAATCGAAGACAGTGGAAGTACGGTGGGGCGCCATGCGTTGAAATGATCAACAAATAATATAATATAATATAATATAATATAATATAATATAATATAATAGTCAGATCATTGTGTATGTGTGTCCTTCAGTTGAGTGTTGATAGTGTGACAGTGTTGTTGTTGCGGCATCATATATATATGTATATATATGTATATATGTATATATATGTATATTGATAGTGTGGCAGTGTTGTTGTTGCGGCATCATATATATGTATATATATGTATATATGTATATATGTATGTATATATATATATATATGTATGTATGTATGTATGTATGTATATATATGCATATATATATATTTATTTATATATACACATTATATATAAATATATATATATATAAATAAATATATATTATATATATTTTATTTCTTTTTAGCAGATCTGAGACCAGTCACAGAGATGACATCAAATCAGATGTGTCATAGATGACACATAAAGCATCACTCAGCTCGCTCCTTTTCTTATAAACAGTCGCCGCTGACGCCCAGGTTGTGGTCCTAACCCTTCAACTGTAAACATTTCACTGGTATCATAACAACACCACGGCCCGTGGCCCACATGGACCACACATACGGCCCACCTTAAAACACACGTTTCCTGAGTTAAAATGTCGGTTTGTTGTTTTTCGAGCCCACGGAAGCAGGAGCGAGCTGCCGGTGAACATCAGTGCAGGTGATGCACACACACACACACACACACACACACACCACCACACCTCTGTTGTTCTGTTGTTGTGTTTGTAGCTGACACACAGAACGGAGATGATCTGATCTCTGTTCTGTTCTGTAGTTCACCGAAGCAGGAAGATGCCACAGAAAAGAGGCTTTAAAACACACACGCACACGCGCTCGCTTGCTTAAACCCTCGGTGACGTGCGGTCAACACAGTCGTCACATCATTTCAGGGTTGCATAATCTTTAAGCAGCACACACACAGACAGAGAGAGAGAGAGCAGAACACAGCAGCTAGCATGTCTCTTACCCATCACATGTAGGAACTCCGCCACATCCGTGCACATGTATTCCAGACTGTGCATCCTCTCATGAGTGTGTGTGTGAGTGTGTGTGTGAAGGCAGGGCTCCAACACACCATTCAGCTGTTAATGTCACTGCAGCTAACAATAGATCCTCCAGGAAGGGAAGCAGAGCACGCAGGCGGCTGGATGCAGAACAATAAAAGCTGAGCTCTCCTCACTCATGAGGAGAGAGGGAGGAGAGGGAGGAGAGGGAGGGGAGGCGGCCACAGAGCATGCCCGGAAAAAAAACAGAAAATCCCAGGGGATTAGAAGATCACATGACCATCCTTCCACCGTCGGTCAGCGAGCGAGAGGAGGAGGAGATGAAAGGAAGCAGACAAGGAGGCTAGGAGAGTGGGGGGGACGAGGGGGGGTGTGCAGGGAGAGTGAATGGCTGGAGGGGGGAGTGGCAGCATCACAGCACTCCTCAGTTTCTCCTTCTCTGCGCAGGGGCCGTGGCACAGCGAGAAGACAGGAGCCAATCAGAGATGAGGAGTGTCTGCCGCTCAGAACCCCTCCCTGAGGAGACACACATGAGGGAGGTGAGCAGGAGGGGGGCAGCAAGAGGGTGGGGAGACAAAGGAAGGAGCAGAGACAGAGAAAGTGGACATCATGTACACAAAGGAGGAGGAGGAGGAGAAGAGGAGTTCAGTGATGATTAACCCTTTAACTTTAACATTCCTAACTGAGTGGAGACAGAGACAAGTGAGAGGACAGATCAGACTGCGGTGCTGATCTGGGGTTTGATCGGAAAGAAGAAGTGAATTCATGGTGGCTCACCATCTGCCCTGAGAGACAGACGGGTGTTAACTTTAACATTCCTAACTGAGTGGAGACAGAGACAAGTGAGAGGACAGATCAGACTGCGGTGCTGATCTGGGGTTTGATCGGAAAGAAGAAGTGAATTCATGGTGGCTCACCATCTGCCCTGAGAGACAGACAGGTGACAGACGGTCAACAGACAAGACAGGTGTCAAACAGACAGTGAGTCAGACAGTGGATTAGTGATAGTCAGAAAGGTGACAGGCAGACAGACAGTCAATCAGACAGAGAGGTGACAGTCAGACAGATAGACAGGTGACAGTCAGACAGATAGACAGGTGACAAACAGTCAACAGACAGAAAGGTGACAGGCAGACAGACAGACAGTCAATCAGACAGTCAGGTGACAGTCAGACAGATAGACAGGTGATAAACAGATGACAGACAGACAGTAAGACATATAGACAGGTGGCAGACAGACATATAGACAGGTGACAGGCAAACAGACAGGTGACACTCAGACAAATAGACAGGTGACAAACAGATAGTCAGTCAGACAGATGACAGGCAAACAGACAGGTGACACTCAGACAAATAGACAGGTGACAAAGAGATAGTCAGTCAGACAGATGACAGGCAAACAGACAGGTGACACTCAGACAAATAGACAGGTGACAAACAGATAGTCAGTCAGACAGGTGACAGGCAAACAGACAGGTGACACTCAGACAAATAGACAGGTGACAAACAGATAGTCAGTCAGACAGGTGACAGGCAAACAGACAGGTGACACTCAGACAAATAGACAGGTGACAAACAGATAGTCAGTCAGACAGGTGACAGACAGACAGAAGGTCACTCAGACAGATAGACAGTTGACAGACAGACGTGACAGACAGTCAGTCAGACAGACAGGTGTCAGTCAGACAGATAGACAGGTGACAGGCAAACAGACAGGTGACAGTCAGACAAATAGACAGGTGACAGACAGTCAGTCAGACAGACAGGTGTCAGTCAGACAGATAGACAGGTGACAGGCAAACAGACAGGTGACAGTCAGACAAATAGACAGGTGACAGACAGTAGGTCAGTCAGACAGATAGACAGTTGATAGTCAGACAGATAAAGAGGTGACAGACAGTCAGTCAGACAGTCAGTCAGACAGTCAGTCAGACAGTCAGTCAAACTAGAGGGGAGAGAAACCAGAGCTGAGTGAATCAGCTGGATTTTGGTTGTCTTTATAACCCAGGGGGTCAAGGTTCACCAGTGTTCTGTCCAGGAGTAGTTCGAGGACAGGATGGCCACACACCAAGCAGCAGACCACAGTTTGAGACCATACCAACAGCTAAAGTCAGGTGATTATGGACCGAGAGGTTGGCAGTAGGAGGAAAAGAAAACACACAATCTTTTTCTGGATGTGTGATAAACCTAACCTAGTAATACCTGTAATGTACACAGTACTGGGCAGATGTTGTACTCCACTGTATACTTTTATTGTCCTCCACTCTTTTCTGTCTTTTTTGTTTTTTCAACTATTTAAAGCAAATTTCCAGGTCCTGGTTTTAAACCTCCTCTGTGTTGGTTGCACCCCCTGTGGTTGGAATCGAGCCCTCTGCCCTGACTGAACACTATCGGAGAGTTAAGTAAAAAACCAGAACACGTATAAGTATAAAACGTTTACTTCACCTCAGATTAATCACATCACGATGTCATTAATAGAAAACCAGCTCCAAAGATTATTTCATATTTATCTCTTTCTACGAAAACAAAACAAAACTGTTAAGCCGATGACTTTACTTCCATGATGCCTTGAAGTAAAAAGGTCAGTGGTTCAAGTCCCACTATCGGCGGAGACATTTTTATTTTTTCAAGTCCCACTATCGGCGGAGACATTTTATGATACCACACTTGGTTTGTTTATTAGCATCTAAGTGCAGGTTTGGGCTGTTGTCACTAGAGGGTGCTCTAATACCATGAAGGAGAACAAGTTGGAGCCTTGGATGTATGGAGAGTGGGGAGAAGCAGAAAAGCCCTTTGGCGCCCCCCTCGAGTAAATATATGTACAGTATGTGTTGTATTCTATAAATATACATTTGTTGAATTGTTTAGTTACAGTTAGTTCAACATGATAAAAACAGTGACTCCGAATGACCCAGGAGAGAAGAGACAATTAGAGATGGGACTTGAACCCGTGACCTTCTGTAGCTTAGTGTAAGAGTTTATTATAATTTTTTTTTTTTTTTTTTTACAGTAACAGTGACACAGAACACAACATAAAAACAAAAATGACTGTCAGGTCATGTGATCAGGTTTCTTCACAGTGTTTCACTTCAGTTCATTTGACTGTAATAATTGCCATTGTGTATTTTGTATACTTCAAATATTTACTCCGAGACACTGTGACAGCCGACCCTCTGGTACTGCGAGGTAGAGTTTCTCAGCGTGACGCAACCGCAGCACCGATCACTGTGATAAGACCTGTTCAGAGCAAGAAAACAAACTCTTCATTACACTGTGATCAAACAACCCTTACTGCAGGTAACGTCTCGTGTTAATGGTTCCCAAATTTTTTTTTGGGGGGGAGGGGCAATGAATTTGAATCATTTTGATAAAAAGTTCCAACCTGTTCAAACGCAGCTCCCTGTCTATGTCCTCCAGGGTCTTTCCTTTAGTCTCCGGCAGCATGAAGTAAAAGAATACAGCAGCTAGAACGGCGGTGGTCCCGTAAAGACAGAACATCCCTGACAGTCCCAAGACATCTGAGGAACACAAACACACTTCAGGCTCCAAGCAGGGGTTTTTTTTTTTAGTTTGTTTATTTCCTCTTCAGGAACTCTGAACCTGTCCTGGAGCTGAATACGGAAGTGAGTAAAACAGATTAGACTGAAACTTTTTAATTTTGTTGATCCTCATTTAGAAATGACTCTCTTTGTTTAGGAGACTTGGGTTGTACCCCTGTGTGGAAACAACCCCCAATGATTTTTTTTTTTTTTTTTATTTACTTTTTGCTGCTTAATCAACACTACAGACCTGTCTGGACCAGGATTTGAACCCGCAACCTGCTCTGACAACGAGCCCAATCTTTCAACTACTCGAACACCAGCCAACCAAAGGGAAAATAAATTAGAGAAACTAAAAGTACTGAAGTGGAGTTACTAATACCTAACATCCTAACAGTCCCGACAGGTCCTGACAGGTCCTAACAGTCCTGACAGGTCCTAACAGTTCTAACTTAGGTCCTAACAGTCCCGACAGGTCCTAATAGTCCCGACAGGTCCTAACAGTTCTAACTGTTTATACTTGAATGTGAGTTGTGAGAGAAAAAATATTTTAACATTGTTTTTTTTTTTTTCTGAATATATTCTTTTAAGGTGAATATAAATGAATATGGATTAATCCTCCAACTTACCAACGGCGTTTAGGAAAGTGCCGGTAACCAGCAGGTTAGCCGCCCAGTTGAAGGAGCTGATGAAGGCAAACGCTCGTCCTCTGACCGCAGCAGGGAATATTTCAGTCAGGAGAAGCCAGGTCACTGGTCAGAAACAGGGAGCATCCCGTTAGCCTCGGACAGAGACTACAGTGTAGTTCATGCAACAGGATCGGGGGGTAAAATACAACGGATATGAGTGTGGACGTGAGCTTGAATATGAATCTGTGTGAGAGATTAATGAATGAACGAATGAATCGTGAGCTTGAATATGAATCTGTGTGAGGGATTAATGAATGAACGAATAAAAAAAAAAAAAGACAAACTTGGTCCAAATCCAGTGGAATATGCAGCAACAACAGCCATCATACAAACGAGGATCAGCCAGTTCTCCGCTGCATCAGAGAGGCCCGGTACCTGAGCAGGTGTCAGTGACTGCGGTCCAGTTTGACTCGCACGCGAGTTGTTGTTGTTCACAGACAGAGCAGGGACGTCGAAAACAGAGCGATTCCCAACAGCGTCCTGAGGACGAAGAGTAGCGTTCACCGAACGACAGGAATCCTGAGCTCTCATTGGTCCGCTGAAGAGGCCGATGACCATCAGACTCAGGGCCATCACGCAGCATCCGCTGATGAGCATGGTTCTCCGGCCCACTCTGTCTGACAGCACCATTGCCGTCAGGGTGGACACCACTTTGACCAGTCCCAGTCCCGTGGAGGCCAGCAGAGCAGCGTGTGTGCTGTGAGAGCCCAGGGAGCTGAAGATGGTGGAGGCGTAGAATAAAATGTTGGGCTGACCTGTGAACTGCTGAAACAGTACCAGTCCCAGCCCGAGGAGCGTCCTAGTCCTCATGTTGTCCTGACTCTGGAACAGGTACCAGCTGCCCACCGTCTTCCTGTCTTTGCTGGCGGAGTGTCCCGGTTCTTCCGGTTCCTGTGCTCCGTCGGAGCTGACCAGAGCTCTGTCCGTCTGACCGCAGTAGCTCACAGTTCTCTTTGTTCCCGGTGTGAGAAAACCGACGGAGACCAGCTGGAGCACGGTCGGAACCACGGCGAACCCAAACATCCACTTCCACCCTCCGCTGCAGCCCGACAGGACGTAGTTGACGGCGTAGGCCAGCAGGATTCCCACGGTGATCCCGGCTTCGTACAGGGTCACCATGCAGCCCCTGCGATCCGCGCTGACCACCTCGGACACGAAGATGCAGCAGGACATGGAGGATATGGACATGGCAAAACCCACCGTCGCCCTCCCAACCACCAGGGCGGGGTAGCAGCTGATGAGCAAGACCAGACTACCCGCCAGGATCAACACGTTGCTGAGGAGGATGGCGTTCCTGCGTCCATGGCGGTCAATCAGCCAGCCGCCCAGAGTGGAAGCTAGGAGAGCGCCGAGCAGCAAGGAGCTGACCAGAGCCTCCTGCTGGACGCAGGAGAGGCTGAACTCCACCTTCAGCTGCAGCAAAGCCCCTGAGATGATGCCCAGCTCGTAGCCAAAGACCAGCCCACCCAGAGCCGACACCACGCAGGCCAGAGGGAGGACGGAGGAACCTGGGAGCGAGGAACACAGAAGGTATGGTTGAGGTCGACGGTTGTCAGAGGTTCGATCATGAAAGATGTTGAGGTCTAACGATGGCTGTACGGGTTATTTACAGGGCACTCTGAGTGGCAGTTGTGCATCAGTGGCTGAAGCCACTTTCAAACACATTCAACCCTATATATTAAAACAAAATGGGAAACAGATGTCTGTGTAGGTTCTCAGTCATCCAGGTCATCTTATCCAAAAAATAGTTATCATCGAGGGCAACCGGACGGAGTAGGTTTCTTGAAGACGTTTCACGTCTCATCCAAGAGGCTTCTTCAGTTCAGACTGACTACTGGGAAGTTCACAGAAGAGCCAGTACATTTCCTCACCAGAGGTCTGAGAGAGTGGAGAAACCATCTCTCAATAGAGGAGGTGGATTAAGACACAACCTTTCATCCACCTATAATGTTGTCAATATAGAAAATTCCAAACCTCTCCCTGAAAACAAGACCAGGAGTGGTCAACAGTTTGGAAATATCAATGGAAATGTAGCAGTTGACAGCAGTTGGAGAGAGTTCGGCAACAAGACTCTCACGAGAAGATGTCTTCCACGGGAGAACCTGGTTCGTCCGGTATTGCTGTGAATCCATAATTAATGCAATTTATTTTTGTAGCACGTTAAAAGTTTGTAGCGTGTGTCAGAGAGCGGGAGGTGAAGTGTTGAAAATGAAGCTCCGAGAAAGTAGGAACATAAAATGAAATTCAATCAAACCGAAGGTACGGTATCTTAAATGTCCCACTTTTTCAGCAGCACAGGAATCGTCACACAAATTAAAGTTGACATAAAAATAAAGTTTTCATTGACATCACCTGAGAAACGACTCACCCATTTCTGTGCCCGTCAGACCGAAAAGGACCGGCTTTGTGGAGCTGAGGACATCGTCTGTAAACCAGAGCAGACAGATTATTTTATGGCTAAAATAATCCTGGCGTCCTTCTGAAAGGAAAGACAGCAACAGGAGCCTGTTGTTTTATCTCCGTCACCTTGACAACCGAGTACCGGGGTTTCACAAGGGCTCCACTTCAGAGAGGCTTTAAAGGTGTAAACAAATGTGTTTTGATTATTTACAAGGAGGAAAATCCTCTCAAATCTAGTTTAGGCAGCAAACACTTGAATCAGCCCGTTAGCAGGTAGCAGCATGTTCATCTTTTGAAGCTTTAATTTTCCACTTCACATAAAAGTCCAGACTTACGCAACATGTACTAACAGTGTTTACAGTGTGAGGTTTAGATACAACAAGTGAGTGAATAACACTAATGAGGCAGTTCCAGGTTCTAACCCACCACTGACAAACATTGTCTTCGTTTTTACATACATACATTATTTAAAAATTTTTTTTATTTTTTTTTGGCTGGCAAGAAACAGTAGCAGTACGTTTTTGTCAGGTCTGTCTGTAATTAGTCTCACTTGTGTCACCTAGTGCTCTTTGTGATCCCTCCTTGTGGGTTCATTGTGTGTTGTATGGTAGATGGTCAATGTTGTATCTGTTAGTTGTCATGTCAGTTCCTGTTCTCAGTTCTGCGTATGCTTTTGTCCTGGTCTTTGAAAGTGATTTTTGTGAATTTTACTACCTGCACCAGTCCTGCATTTGGGTCCTGCCATGTTGATGGCTCACCGTGACAGTTTTATCAGAACAAGTGTGTTAGAAGAGTAGAGTTGGACACATATTACAAACCTGGTAAAAAAATTTAACTTAGGTAATCGTGCTATGAGGCTAACGCAATGGCATGTGCAGTCAAATAATTAATACAATTTAAAGTAAAACCTTAAGAATCAAATTATGTTAAGAACTAGTTTATGTCGAAAACAAGGTTATGTTAAAAACCAGACTATGTAAAGGACCCGGTTAACCACCGGGCCGTTTTCGTCACATTTATTTCATTTTCCAGGACTATTTTGCTAACATAATAATAAAAAAAAAAATAAACACACTCTTCTGTAAACGACCAGAGGACCCAAGTTCCATCAGTTACAGAACCACTGTTTGAGAGTCTGCGTGTATTTATCCTTAATTTAAATTTAAAAAAAAGAGAGGAGAAAAAAGTTTGTTTTATACCCCGACCCCAAACTGTTGCGTTTTAGAACACAGCACCGTTAACCTGCACCATAAACACGTTCAATAAAGTCCGTTCCATCCTCTGTCCTAACAGTCACTCACCTCGGAGAGGTTCAGCGGGAACAGTCCAATGACCAGTCAATGGATCAGCCAAATAAAGAAGCCGCTGCACAAACACTTCAGGAAGTTTGAGCTACGTGGCAACAGTCAAGTTCCCAAGAGGACAAAATAGTTGTAGAGTTTTGGACGCCAGAGGGCGACAACTACCCACAATTATTTTCTATTCTATTCTATCCCATTCTATTGTATTATACTGTAGTGTTATTCAGCTCATGTAAACGACCTTTACCTATTCAACTGTTGGAAAAGCACAATTAGAATCTGAAATATTCTATTAACCCTTCCGTTGTCCTTTTAGTATAGTTGACCCATTGGCTGATGATAGGCACGTGTTTGTCCGTGTGTGCGCGCGTGCGTGTGTGAATGCGTGTGGGTAGTTATCTCGGGTAACAGA
>NC_024317.1:20012821-20016167 GCF_000523025.1 Cynoglossus semilaevis
ATCATTGCAACCAACAGGTGGCAGAAACAGGAAAAAGAATAGCGTCCCAGAGAAAGAGAAGAAGAAATATACCGAAGCAGCGACAGCAACTGCTGGAGAGGAAGCGGAAACGGAAGTAGAAGTAGAAAACATGGCGGTGCCGGAGTTTCTCAGTACAGCAGAATTGCTAAAACAAGGAGCAGAAGCGCGGGTTTACCGGGCACAGTTTCTCGGAAAGCCCGCTATAGTTAAAGAACGTTTCCCGAAACGATACCGACACTCTGTTCTGGATGAGAAACTGACGCACCGCAGAACGGTCCAGGAGGTTCGATCCATACTTCGCTGCCGTAAAGCAGGTTGGTTGAAAAGGGGTCGTGTGGTGAATTGGAAAAAAACTGAGTATTTAGTTCTTCGCTGTTTTTCTTTACTTCTGTACCTTCGTTTGATTGTGTTGAGTTACTAAAATGCTGAAATTCATCAGACACGAGTGAACTTATCACAGTTTGATATTTGGAAATAAGGTTGTAATTGTAACAGCTATACGGACAGTAAAAAATCGACGCTTGTATCAAAAACTTTACGTTGACCTGGAGCAGTATAACAATTGTTTCAGGTGTACGTATTTTCAAAAATGATATTTTATTCTTAATCCGCAAAGATTTTTTTACTGTCATCAGACAGGAAAAAACAGTTGCTCAAGAGTGAAATGAAATGCCACTGGCCTGAAACAGGCAAACATTTAAAAATAGAAACCATAGACGGAGTAAGAAGTAAACCAGAATAAATTTTACAAGCAAGAAAACATGGTATAAAAATAACAAAATATGTTCAATTTAAGCACATTCTAAGTAGGGAACGATGTTGTATAAACATTTTAGCTTCTAGATATTTTCTCGATTTTATGCCCAATAATGAACTCATTATTGGGCATTGAAATGCCACAAGAGGGCAGTGCAAATGTGAAATCCGTGCACGATGTTTTGATATGAGTCTCTAGGTTTTAAATATACACTGCCTGGCCAAAAAAAAAGGGTCGCCAGCCCACAGGCTTGTACAGTAGGCACTAGGCATGATGGGTGCATCCCTCCCCCTGCCTCTCTTCTTACCCTGATGCGCCCATCACTCTGGTCCCCACTATCCTTCCAGTTTTTAATAATGCGTTGGACGGTTCTTAACCCAATTTTAGTAGTTTCTGCAATCTCCTTAGATGTTTTCTCTGCCTGATGCATGCCAATGATTTGACCCTTCTCAAACAGACTAACATCTTTTCCACGACCGTGGGATGTGTCTTTCGACATGGTTGTTTAGGAAATGAGAAGCAACTCATTGCACCAGTTGGGGTTAAATAACTTGTTGCTTGTTGCTGAAAGATAATCGCACATGCAGTGATTATCCAATAGGAGGCTCGTACCTATTTGCTTTGTTAAATCCAGGTGGTGACTTATTTTTTTTTTGGCCAGGCAGTGTAGATTTTACTAGCAAGAAAATATGGTATAAAAACAAACATGTTCAATTTAAGCACATTCTAAGAACGATGTTATACAAACATTTTAGCTTCTAGATATTTTCTCGATTTTATTTGAACTCATTGTTGGGCTTTGAAATGCCACAAGAGGGCAGTGCAAATGTGCACGATGTTCTGATACGAGTCTCTGGGTTTTAAATATGTTTCAAATATTTTTCTGCTCCATTTCTTCCTTTATCATGTCTGTTAAGACCTCAGAACTGGTTAAAACTGTGTTCCTCAGGTATACCAGCCCCTGTTGTCTACTTTGTGGACTACACATCCAACTGTATTTTCATGGAGGAAATCCTGCGTTCAACCACTGTGCGCGACCACATCGTTGGTGCTCAGCAGTCGGACGCCGGCAACGACGTGGAGCTGCGGCTGCTAGCTCAACGCGTGGGTCAGACGTTGGCCAAAATGCATGACGAGGACGTCATCCACGGAGACCTGACCACCTCCAACATGCTGCTGAGACGAGGCCCTCAGGATAAAGAGTCTGAGCTGGTTCTCATTGACTTTGGGTTGAGTTACATCTCTGCTCTCCCAGAAGATAAAGGAGTGGATCTGTATGTTCTGGAGAAAGCTTTTCTCAGCACACACCCCAACACGGAGCTTGTTTTTGAGGAGCTTCTGAAGAGCTACGCGGCCTCCTCTAAGAGATCACCGGCTGTAATCAAGAAGCTGGAGGAGGTTCGGTTGAGGGGCAGGAAGAGGTCCATGGTGGGATGATGATCGAACATGGACTGATTCAGTGTAATGACCTCCATTTGACCTGGAAGCTGTTTTTGTGATGTGACAACAAATAAAATATTTTGTGGATAGATCTAGATATTTTCAAGAACGTATTGGTAAAGCAGAGGTGGAAAGTAACGAATTACATTTACTCACGTTACTGTAATTGAGTAGTTTTTGTTAGTTATTTGTATACACGTTACTGTAATTGAGGAGTTTTTGTTAGTAATTTGTAAGTTTTCAAATTTTTGGAATAGGTAATGTTATGTTTACTTAAGTACATTTTGAGTCAAGTATTTGACTTCACTATATTTGAAAAGAACCAGTTACTGAGTAATAATGTTGACTAAGAGACAGGCTCTAGCCTGTTGTTGGATGATGGCTGGTGCCGAACGAAAAATGGAGGTTGAGGATTGTTAAGCAGAGGGCTCCCCTGGGCAGATGACACAGAAAGAGAAGGAAATCCTTGGCTGTATCTCAGCCAGCTCTTTGTTTTCAAATGCACACGAGGAAACTTTATCATGCAGTGCAAAATGTGCCTGCCACAGCAGTCAGAGTCTGTGCTTTCCCTGTGTCTTCTGTCCTGGAGTATGAGCTTTGGATGGACAGTGATATTCATTGAAATGACAGTAAATTTTAAATTAAGTAATTTTTTACTTGAGTAGAATTCAAGCAAAGTACTTAAATTACACCTCTGTAGTATAGTATGTTGCTGTAGATCAGGGGTGTCAAACATTAGGGGTTTCAATCTGGCCTGTTTGATTCATTTTGAAAATAAAAAAAAAATACACAAACACTTCATGTTCTGGAAGTGTTTTGAAAATTATATTTCATTAAATAAGATGTAAGCTTTATCTAAGGTTGACACCCCTGCTCTAGATCAAAGGTAGACATACCAAAAAAGACATTTTTTGTAAAATGTTAACCATGAAAAAAAAAGGGACATAGCTATGTACTTTTGGGCAAATTAATGCAATTTTATTCATTTTTAAGAAACTTATTTTTGAAGACTTTAAATTTATATATATATATATATGTGTGTATATGTGTATATATGTATATATATGTGTGTATATATGTATATATATGTGTGTATATATATATATATGTATGTATATATATGTATAT
>NC_024317.1:20020216-20027650 GCF_000523025.1 Cynoglossus semilaevis
AAAAAAAAAAAAAGTTCAATCAATACAAAGATAACAGTGGCACCTGTAACAGCTTCAAGGGACCTTAAGAAAAAACATTTTCAATGTATTCTCTTACACACATGAATAAAATAGTCGCGTTTATAAAAGATATTTTTACATTTGTCAGTAACACTGGAATTTAAAAAAAATATATAAAAAATGTATTTGTGAACAAGGCAGTAGAAGGCGACCTAGAAAAGTCTGCTCCCAGCTCATTCGCTAATCATATAGCCAAACCTTGGGTCACCAGGCGTTTCAGTTTCATTGTCTAACCCCTGTAGTTTTAAACATTATAAAGCATGGGACAATATCGATACAGTTCATTTTGCGTTAAAATGACAATACACACTTCTCTCTCTTCTACGGTCAGCCGGCGCTGTGCAACATGTGTACTTACACATGTTGACGTTTCACAGTAAAAATGAACAGTAACAGTTGTGAAATAACTTGTATACCGTTGTAAAAAATATGCATCGAGGGGCGTTCAAGTACAATCGTAAATTTGAGAATCATAAAAATACCTCAGTCAACAAACTCCTGTTTGGAAGAATATTTGCAATTTGAAATTTTTCTCGGTGTCTATTCACAAACACACCAGTGTCTCTGATCTGTGTGAGAACCGTATACAGTGTCACGAGAGGTCTTTTATGGCACTTCTACAGATGGTGAACTAAAACTGGGGTGTCTGTTTGGATGGCGGGGTCATTTAGCTGAAGTCTCGGTTGGTGAGGATCACGGGGGCCACCAGGGTCCAGATGTAAAGAGCCAAACACACCCAGCTGGAGGAGATCTTCGCCCACACCGCAGGCCACTTGCTGCTGACAGTGTAGTCAGTGTCCGGGCTGAGAGGAAACACAGATTGAAGATTTATCTCATGATTGACAGTAGACAGAGTACTGAGAGACCAAGCTGCAGTACTGACCTGTACCAGTTGGTGAGTGTCATCATGATGTACAGCGAGGCCAGGAACAACATGAAGTGGAAGAAGGAGTAACTGTACTGCACCATGTCCTGCTCGTTGTCCTCCACGCGTCTGGCTCCTTTAGTCTCAGGGATCATGTCGCTGCTGCTGCCGCCGCTCTCAGCCAGGATCACTGTGTCTTTGGACGCCATGGTCAGTTTGTTCACCTGACTGGTGTTGGACGAGCGGATGCTGTGGTCAAAGACAGTCGGTGTTTACTTCTCTGCACCAAGACCCTGTAGGGGCAGGAGCTACTGAAGCCGTTGTCCTACCTGGAGTAGAGGATGCACAGGACAAATATGACCAGGCCCACGATGCTCTGGGGGTCCCACCACTGCAGGTGTGGTGAGGTGAGGACGGGCTCTTCCGTGCCGATGATCACCACGGCCGTCTGGTTCTCTACCACCAGCGGAACCAGGGTTGGAACCGTGATCTGCTGGAAGATACTCAGCAGGCTGGGGTTACACTCTCGGTCTGAGGAGAAGAGACAGTGGACGCAGAACAATCATCTCATCTGAAGGTCAGTGTGAGGAAGGACATGGTCAATGAGTCAAACAAGTCAATAATAATAATACTGATAATAATGATACTAAGGGCATGTCCGCAAGGGAATGTTATCAGGCGAAACTTAAGTATTTTATCGTTATGGCCTTTCATCCTGTTGGTGCCGAAAATGACATTCAGTCACTAAATGTTATTCAGTCACCGCTATTGTCATCTAACTGCCGCAGATAGAATGACCTGAAAAGAACCACACCTGACAACGTTGTACTTTTTATCCGCTGCGAGGGGGAGCAGAGAGACCGACAGCTTCCCAAAGTGTATGAGGACTGCAGCTCCTTTTATTGAGAAAGTTTCACAAGTACTGGGCAGTTGTTTTTTCTTCCTACTCTTAGGGCAAAGTTCATCCGATTCCCGTACTTGACGAGAAACAGACCTCATCCTTTATGGACCTACATCGTAAAAAAACCCTTTTAGGAGTACCTACTCCTGTCAAGCAGACCATTATTTAACACACCTAGATAACAGTTTCTGGTTCACCACACTTTGGTTCACCACACTTTGGTAACTAACTATAAATTCTATTTACACATCCACATGACAGCAGCATTCTGGGTACTGGTATTTTTAACAGGTTCCAGAGTGGGAGACTCTGACAACGCTTTGTCACTTATTTTTAACAGGTTCCAGAGTGGGAGAATCTGACAACGCTAGGCCACCATGGCTCTATCCCGTCATTGTCTCACGTGACAACAAGAACCTAGCATGGTGCAGACGGTAAGACCAACGATAGCGGACATCGTCTGTTTTTTTTGGTTTGATTGGTGCGTAGCAGAAGACGACTGATTTTTATGTGCATGTACTTTTTCTTCTCACAGCGTCTGATGGCTCTGTCTGTGTCTGTGTACAGCGCCACATGTAGGTGCGGCATATGTATTACATATATGGTTTCACCACTATGTGGCCGTCAATAATTATCGATCAGACACGCATGTGGATGCAACTTCTTTCCCACCCGATAAAAAAAACAAAGCGAGCGTTTGCATGTGGACATAAAATGAACTCTTTTGTTCGAATGGTTCTCAACATCTAGTGGCAAAAATCAATCAACTTCAGCCATCAACATACTTCATGCTCACACTGAGAAGAACAATCTCCAGAACTGTGCTGCTGTACATCACGTATGACGTTACAACATCGGTTCTGCTCTCCAGAACTTGACTGTTCATGTGACTTCAAACCAACAACAACAGACTGACTCACCAGGCTCATTGGTCATGGCAGACCAGGTCAGAAACATGGTGTAGAGGGTGATGACGGAAGACTGGAGGAGACCGGACCGTGGCTGAGACTCCTGCAGACAAACAAACACACACAGGCGTCCAACAAAGAGAACCTTCAGAGAAGCTTAAACCTTGACAGTAGTCAAAGCGCACCTGAACTTTGGGCAGCACAGAGATCACAGAGGCTATGATGGAGAAGAGCATGTTGGAACCAATGAAGAACTTGTTGATGGAGCATCCATCAGGCTTGGTGTAGAAGACGAAGAAGAGAACGACAGCAGTGAAGGACAGGACGTAGAGCAGAACCGTCACCACCAGCAGGGCTGAATAAAACACAAACACAATTACTTTCAAACATTCACTTTGGGAGCTCACTGTAAGTGAGCTGCTGCAGCTCCACCTACCTGCATACCAGCCTCTGGAGTTCTCACTCTCCATTTTGTCCACCCAGGTCTCATTTAAGGAGTGAGCAAAGTCCACCAGCAGCACCAACTGGATCAGGATGAAGAGGAACGCTCCAATTGCTCCTATGATGAACCATGCTGTAAAAAGAAGGGTCAAAGGTCAGTCTGTGATCAGCACATTCGATTGTCACAACCTGTGTGAAACAAACTTGTCTTACTGTAGGTGAACGGTCCATCTGGAATGTAAAAGGCCCCGACTGTAATCGCCACCAGGGCGGCGAACTTGAAGAACCAAAATCTGGAAACAAACGGAGTTGTCAGCTCTAAAGTCTTAAAGCTAACCTTTTTATCAACAAAACACTCACATGACCACTCAACAAAAGGACATTTGAAAAATTCTCAGCTCTTGTTTGAAACTGTCAATGCGACATTCTGTAGCCTAGCATCATGCTAGCACGTCTGAGAGTGTTTACTATCTGGTAAAGGACTTGAAGAAGTCAGTTGGATTAAAACTAATTATGTAATATCTATCACAAGTCAGCCTCCTTAACCGCCACTGCTCGGCAATATCGGTATTGGTTAATATCAGAATCGGAAATTAAGTGTTTGAACAATATCAGAAATGGGATATTGGAAAAAAAATAATTTCAACTGTTGTACTAAATTGCTAGATTAAAGCAGAAACTTCGTGACCACGTCAGTCTCATTATGAATCTAGCTTCCAGAAAGCACTTAGCTAGAATGTTTTAAACATTTAAATATATTAAAAACCAAAACCAGTAAAGACACTCCTGGAGAGCAAACCTGGCATGAGTACAGATCAAGTCAAATCAACTGTCACACAGGTCATCCTCTTTGTGTATATACACTACCGGTCAAAAGTTTTAGAACACCCCAATTCTTCCAGTGTTTTTACTGAAAATGATGCCGTTTAATGTCTCATTGCACTCAGACGTGAAAGCATAGTACAAATAAGCAATTGGAGTCAAAAAAGAAATGGTGGAATCAAGTTATAGACCAAAATGTATTCTAAACTGTTGACTCATCAAAGTAGCCACCTTTGGCAGATATAACAGCTATATATATATATATATACATATATACATATATATATACAGCTGAACACACACCAGGCATTCTCTCTACAATAGAGATCAAATATTCTTCAGAAAGTTCTTCCCATGTCTGTTGCAGAAGTTCCCATAAATGTGTGGCACTTGGTGGTTTGCTTTGCTTTCACTCTTCTGTCCATTTCATCCCAAAACCAGCTCAATAGGGGTTTAAGATTAAGGAGACTGTGCTGGCCACTCCGTGTTTTCAAGTTTACCAGCTTGTTCTTTTTTTCGCAAGATAGTGCTGGCATAGCTTGGACTTATGTTTTGGGGTCATTATCTTGCTGTAAGATGAACCCCTGACCAACTAGACGCATACCACAGGGTATTGCATGGCGCTGCAGGATGCTGTGGTAGCCATTTTGGTTCAGGGGGCCCTCTCACTCTGAACAAGAGTCACCGACCCTGGATCCAGACATTGACAATTGAAGCCACACACTGTGGAAGCATCCTTTCACCTACTCTACGCCGTGATGAACCGAAGATTTCAAATTTGGATTCATCTGTCCCTAATACCTTCTTCCAGTCTTCAGTAGTCCAATGGCGGTGGTGGTTCTTGGCCCCGGCGAGCCTCTTTGTCTTATTCTGACGTCTTAGCGATGGTTTTCTTGCTGCAACTCGTCCAGTCAAACCCGCAGCTCGAAGTTTTCTCTTCACAGTTGAAACAGAGACTTGCTTACTACGACCACTATTAAGCTGCGCTTGAAGCTGTTGGTCCTGTGAGAGCCGCCTGTCACGCACACTGTTGACTCTCAGAAACTTGTCCTCTGGTTCAGTTGTGGCTTTGGGTCAGCCAGACCTCTTCCTGTCAGAGTTTTGCCCCAGTTTGTGACCTCCTTTTGATGGTGAAGGAACCTGTACTCACTGATACCTTGACTTTCTTTGCAGTTTCCCTGTAGGAAATAATTGCCCCTTTTTTTGCCATTTTTGTAGCAACACACTACTTTCTGCAGTACAATACCGTTCACCTGATGCTCATGAGGGTCTGGTACCACAGTGTGTTCCAACACTGCCTTTATGCAGACAGAGGGGGTTGTAAGTAATCCAGAAAAGTTGGGACACCTGTAGGAATTAGTAGCACCAGCTTTCAAGGCTGATTCAGCTTTAAATTGTTAACCCACTTTGTGTTCCCTGAAAATGGCCTTCTTGTATAATTCTGAAATGTACATTATTTTTCAGTTTTGGGTAACCAAACCTTTTTTTTTTTACCAAACCTCTGGCTGTTCAGTACTTACCTATGTACCATTTCAAGCTATTCATTGGGCTTGAATTGCAATAAATGACTGGAAAAATTTGGGTGTTCTAAAACTTTTGACCGGTAGTGTATCTTGAAATAAATTAATACATTTCCCCCAATAGATGTTGCAGTTTTAACATAAATAAAGGATATAAATAAAATCCAACTAAAATAAAACTGTCCCATCCTGGAAATATACAGAATAAAAAAATATGATAGAAAACAGGAGGAGAATCGTGTGTTATGACAAAATTATATTGTGTACTGAAACTCATGTAGTCAGTGGAAAAAACACTGAAACAACCAGCCTGACCTTATGTGTGCGACCCATTATCTTTTCTCCGGTTCCTGTAAGACCTTAACAATTGCATGCGCACACTCCCTGTTTCCTGAGTTTCCGTTAGGCCAGAAAACTTTTTATTCGTGTACGTTGTTCGTTTTAAAAAGTTTTATTGAGAGTTAAATGAAAAAGTTGTCATTTAAGCTTTAATGAAGCTCTCAGGCACTTGTCTGCACGACAGTTACATAATAGTGCGCTGGATACATTTGTGTGTGCGTACAAGAATATGAGTGGGGGGGGGGCAAGATGACCTCCAAACCATTGCCACCTGTCAGATTATCTGGCCTAGCAGTAACTCAGAAACGGGGAGTATGTGCATGCAATTTTCAAAGCCTTACAGGAACCCGGAGAAAAGATAAAGGGCAGCATCTCCCATCAATGGCTAGCACACATAAAGTCAGCCTGTTGGTTTCGAGTGTTTTCCCACCGCACACATAAAGTCAGCCTGTTGGTTTCAGTACAAGTCAAATGTACTACGTGAGTTTCAGTACAAGTCAAATGTACCGTGTGTATTGTAACAGAGCGTCCGTTCTCACCCATTGTAAATGGCTGCACGGGGATCTCTGCTGCTCTTGATGTTGAAGGTGAGAAGACAAAATCCCAAGAACCACATGCTCATGCCAAAGCAGACACGGTACACAGCCTTGTAGCCAACAAACATGTCGCATCTAAGGTCGGCGTGTGGGCCCGGAGCGGACGGATCATCTACACAGAATCCGGGGATCTACCAATGTTGAATAGAACAGCTGTGATTTGCAGAGATTGGAGTAACCTGTGACTATAGTTGAGTGGCTGACCGCTCTACAGGAAACCCCCCCCACCTCTTACCTTTTTCAAATGGTCATCCACACCAGGTGACAGCATGATGCAGGCCACTATGGTCCACAGCAGCAGAAGAGAGGCATAGATGATTCTGGTTACGGTGGAGTTCCTGCTGTTCGGACAGCAGCTGCACAGCAGACATGTTGCACCGCTGCACAAACACGGCACCTGAAACAAACACAGGTATGACACAGATATGACAAAAATATGCACATAATATGACAAACCTGCTGTTTGGGTTTGATTGTATAGCTAACCCTCAGACTGACTGTAGCCAGGCCTGTGACCATAACACATTTTGCAGGACCTACAAATTATTGCACATCAACAATAACATTGCCAACAATATTTTGACACCAACTTGACCACTACCATCACTACCGTCAACTGTCAAACATGGAGGAGGAGGTGCGATGGTCTGGGGCTGTTTTGCTGGATCCAGGGTCGGTGACTTGTACCTTTGACCGGTAGTGTATATACATACATAATATATATATATAACATGACATTGAGATGCAGTAAAAAACATGATCAGTGCTTCAGACAGTGGTCAGCTGAGTGCTGGGTCCAGGTCATGGTAATGAGTGTCAGATAAGAGCACATGACCAGCAGGACACGCTTAAGCATAAGGCTAATTATACCCTGTAAATGACCACAACACTGACCATGGCGTGACGCCCTCAGAAGTTGCCAGATAGATTAAACAAGTGCAGAAATGTGTTGGTCTTTTCTTTCAATGCCATTCATAAATGA
>NC_024317.1:20027689-20029481 GCF_000523025.1 Cynoglossus semilaevis
CTTTTCTGTAAAAATGAACAAAAAAATAAAAAAAAAAAAAAAAAAAAAAAAAAAGAAACCACAGTTTTTCAAAGAGTTACTCAGAAAACTGGTTATTAGTTGTTGATTATATAGAATGTATTTCACCTATATTCTTATTATCATTATTATTTTAATAATTATTGTCTGTATTACCATTAAGCCTCTCATCCTGGTCAGGTACTGGTTGTAACTGTTAACTTAACTACCTGTTCCTGTTGTAGAGCCCGCTCCTGTACTACGGTCTGTGTGCATGCCGTCCAACAAACTAGTTGTGGTTCTTGTTGTTGTTGTCTCTGTTCAGACAGTCCACAAAGCAGACCTAATCCAATTAATCACGTGTAAGCAGATGACAGCATGTGCTGCCATTAACCCTTTGCTTTGCTGCGGTCCAGATAAAGTACAGACATGTCCACAGTCTGTCCTGGGTTACACCTTAATTCAAATCCTAAAAATGTCCTACCAGCAATACAGGATAAATAATTTTGGGCCCATTTTTATCTGTCTATTTCTGGACTACTGGATCCCAGTGCCTTTGCTCTAATGTCTGTTTTAACTCAAATTATTTATCACATATTTTTGGCTTACAAGACCATGGTACAGTTGTACTTTGAGGTGACATTTAAATTACAAGAGCACAAGTCGTTATACTCAGATTCATTTTAATTTTCACTCATACAAGTTTGAACCGATCTTATCTATTAGATAACTGTAGCCACTTCAGGGCTGACTTCATTTTTCCTGTGTTTTTCAAAGCATTTTTTGAAATTTATATATTTTTTTATAATATTTTGTATTTTTTATTAGAATCACAAAGGTATGGGTAGAACATTTAGTTGAATTTAAAATAATTTCACCTTACTCTTAAACTGTGTTTTCTTTAATCCTGATTGAGCCAGAAGTGATTCAAAACCTATTAGATGTTGTCCAACACAAAGCCCAGAAACTAATACAGGTAATGGTCACCATTCATATAAAAACATGTAAAATAAATATAAAATATAAAGATATTTTACAATGGTAAAATAGTGGTATTTCTACCAAAAAAACAAACAAACAATATGTTATCCAGAAATCCCGAACAACATAAACACCGACAGGTTATGTTTGGTCTACTTCTGAAAGTTGCTGTCGTTGATAAACATGCAGGTTTACGTTTCAAACGAAACATATTTAATGAAGCTGTTCGCCAATAAACTTTAACTGATATTTTCGTTTTAAGGGAAACAAAACCGAGATGGGGAAAGTGAAAGTGAATCTTTTTTTTACTATTATTCACAGACTCTTACTCTGTCTTGAATCAAGAATTATTAGTTATAGTCCCAATCATACAGACCACAATCTGCAATAAAATGCAGTACATTTTTCAGCCTCGGGTCCGATGCTAAAGTTACAGACAACGGTTCAACACTCCCAGGTACAGTGTGGCGTCACTTCAACATGGCGGCCGTAAGGATTAAAATAAATCACTAACTTACACAACTGGCGCACGACAAGCCCCCCAGAACAGCTCCCATTTTTGCTGCGGAACACTTCAACAGTCAGCAAGATAATCGCACTCGGGTGGGAAGACGTCTCCTCACAGCGACTCCTCAACTCGTTCTTCTCCTCCTCCTCTTATCTATTACTTCTAGGGAAGGGGGGGGGGGGGGGCAGAGAGAGAGCGAGAGGAGTGATCCAAAAAAAGATTTTCATCAAAGATTTTGAATTTTCTGCTGAAACGACAGACGTTGACGGGGCAGTTGTTGGGGCAGCAGCCCCCACCTACTCAAAA
>NC_024317.1:20029774-20031708 GCF_000523025.1 Cynoglossus semilaevis
CAGACAGACAGATAGACAGATAGATAGATACATAGATAGATAGACAGACAGACAGACAGACAGATACACAGATAGATAGATAGATAGAGAGTTAACTGTGTAACGGTGTGTGATAAAAGAACACGCACTGACGGCACTGGAAAGAGAATGACTGTCTGACCTGAGGTCAAAGATTCTTCAAAAGTCCCTATACAATACAATAACCTCTGAGCCTTGGTCCCAGCTTCCGGCTCAATATTGTTTCCTGATAGAATCAACGTACTAGTCTCTGTGGAAAACTACTGGCATGATTGCATCCCTAACCATTGTTGTTGTGATGAAGCTGGAGGACAGATAAGGATGTGCTTTCTGAGTTACGAACAGTTGCAAAACATCGGTTCAGGGCTCCACCTCGCAAACTGATAGTATCGTAGTACAGGAACCGGAACCAGTAGATTCTCTGTATGTAACTTATTTGCCTGTTTATTCTCTGTTTTAAGGGATAGAGGAGTCCTGCTGGAGGCTGGGGCGAGGATGTGCTCAGACGTCACAGGCTGCCACAAAGTCTAGGGAGACTGTCTGGGGAGATGGTGGGCCACCACAACCGCTGTTGCGTGAACCACAACATGTTGTGGTAAACAGGATGAGGTCAGTGGAGTACCTGGGACCACACAAGAGATTCCTGAGAAAGAATCATCACCCACATAGGCAGGTTCTTGTGGTCAGTTCAGATTGTGCTTCCTGGATCTCCTGGACCTATGTGAGAGGTTCAAATGCATTTATCTCCACGAGATATATTTCGGTTTTGACCAAAGTAAGCTTTAAATATGTGTTGCGTTAGATTACCCCTTCTTCCATACTGTATGTTGGTGCAATTTAATAAAAAAAACTTTATATTATAATTATTATAAATATAAACATATTAGATCTGCAAGGTTTACAGTATTTTTTCATCGTCGTCTAGATGCGAACGTGCGTGATAAAAAAAAAAAAAAAACATTGTAAAAGCTGTCGCAGTCAGCGTGCTGTGATTTGGCCAATCAGATGCGGCCCCGGACACGTGCCATGCACGCACAGCGTTTAGCCAATCAAATGCCACCTCAGCCAACTTTCTTGCAGGACCGGTATTCATATGAAAAGCTAGGGAATTCACAATGAATTAATAAGACAATTTATGTCTTTATGTTTGGTGAATAATCGCTCTGTTGTTATGTGTTTTCATCCCGGATTTGAGTTTATTATTTTATTTTTTCGTTTTGATTAAACTGGGCTTTTATTTTGAAAGGGATCTCCGGCGTAGTTACGGAGTTGGTTGTAAATTGGTGCCGCGCAGTGACTATACACTGTATAGGTCTTGTACCTTACTAATTAGGTTAAACCTTACTCATCTTTAATGGTTTGCCTTGTGAGGTAAATTCTGTGGTTTTATCCGTTTTGAGAGAAAAACTAGGTTATTCAAGTGGGCATCTGGCGCCCCTATGTGGACAAATATAACATTCTATTCCGGGTAATTTCTGTTTTTTAAGGTTGTGGTTATGTTAGACATGTTTTTATAAGAAATTCGTTTTTTATAATCACTTTAATATATATATATATATATATATATATATATATAGACATTGTAATTTAAATTTAAAGATTTGTTATTAACTATCGTGCACAAATGGACACGCCTGTTCCTTTGCTCTCCAGACCAAAAAAGTTATTTGTTGTTTGTTTGTCAATTCTTAATTAAAAACATGTAATAATAAACCTTACGTGTCCACGTCCTTCCCCTTCATCCTTTTTTATTGTGTGCTGTTTTCTCTAATTTTATTGAAGATTTTTTTTTAAAAAAACAAAAATTCCCAGAAATGCCTTAAAATGCAAGATTATATCCTAAACCATGCTGCCAAGTGAATATTTTGTGTTTTAATTTCAAAATAAAAATAAGGCATTTTGGGGACTTTTTATTT
>NC_024317.1:20031808-20032894 GCF_000523025.1 Cynoglossus semilaevis
ACACTCATGAACTATACTTTAAACAACAGGAGTATCTTCATTATGTGCACCTGTATGAGCGTGTGTGTGTGTCTGTTCCATTGTATTCGCCTCACCTCTCCTCACCCCCAACCCCACCCCGACAAATAGAGAGGCCCATTTCCTGTCGTGGTTTCCTTTACTATGAAGTGACTTGCGTTGTTCTTCAGAGGAAAGAGGTTCATATGACTTTACTTCATGGCGACACCTGTCAGTCAGTTTCTAGCTGTCACTGTCCACAATTCTGGGCCAGGACCAGACTGAAGGACCAGATGGTCCATTTAACTCCTCACACCTTTTCCCTTCTGGGCCTGAACCTGTTTTTGGTTCTGCTTCGTTGAAACTCTTCTTTCTCCTCAGGCTGCTCTCTGATTGGGTCACAGCAGTCACTGGGGTTTCCTGAGCTTCAGTGTAGGAGGGTGATTTAAATGAGACTGTAATTTCCCCCCCCGGTCCATGAACAGACGCAGCTGTGGCTCACATGATGGAGTGAGACTGAGAGTGGATCTACGTCAGTGTCAGTGGGAGGAAAAGTTGTGATGCTGGGCGGCTGGTGTTGTTCTGGTCACACCTGAGCTGAGCAGCAGTGGTTCAAGCTGCGTAAGATGTCGATAATTCAGGAAGAAGAAGTCTTGTTTACAACAAACCTCTTCATCTTACTATCAGACATACTTCCACTATGGGAAACAAAGGGGTAAAACACTCACTACGTTAAATCAGTGGAATTCTCTATGGACCTCTGAATGGGAAATGTGCTGCCGCTGTGGTCCACTCTGACTGTCTCCTACAGTCCAGTCCAGTATTTTTGTAGGTGATTCATGGAGAGTGAGTAGCACAGGCAGAGTTTGACTTTTGCGTCGGGGTGCGGGGGGACATTTTAACGCAATTGCGCATCTATATCAAAGAACAGGGCCTTCCACCGCCACTAGGAAATCCCTGCATACACATATACATAAACATATATGTATTTATATACGTAAACATATATGTATTTATATACATCTACATATACAAATACATATGCATATACATATACATAAACATGAACATATACATATACATGAACAT
>NC_024317.1:20034002-20036121 GCF_000523025.1 Cynoglossus semilaevis
GAGCTAGCGTGCCAACGGCGAGCTAACGCGCTAACCGCGAGCTAGCGCCAACCATGAGTGCTAAATAACAAACATATTTTAACATCACATTTTTAGGTTAGCTTGACAGTGCAACACATTATACTATTAAATCATACATTATATAGTTTAGCTACTACCAACTTACCAATGGGCTATGTGCTTCCGTTAAACCCTGAATACACCTGCCGTGAACAACTTCACAGGAAGCAACGCTGACTTTCCAAAATAAAATGAAGCGCTTTAAATAACCACCAAAGTCTTGACACATATACATATACATATACTAAATGATGCACGAAAGTGCAGGATGTTTGTGGGGGAAAAAAGGAATAAAGTTTTTATTTTGTCACAGTCAAACCGTGGTGGGGAAACATACGTCACTGGTGAACAAAGTAAACACAATTTTTATGAATACGACGAGGGACATTTTAACGTCAGGGCACTAGATTAAAGTAGTAACGTGTCTTATCTAATGTCTTTCCAATTATTTTTGTAGGAAATTTCGAAAGAGCAGGCTGCTCGGGACAGCAGTTCTTTTCGCCAAGATCATTTGGTGGTCGCTCTGCTGTGGGCAAGCTGGCTAATTGGCTAACTGGGCCCGATGCTAAGTGTAATGTGAAGTTAGCTGGACTTGCTATTCCAGAGCTGGTCCCGGGTGTTTCCTGGTCCGAATCGCATGAAGGCACAGGTGGCTCTTGTCTTAAAATTGTTGAGTTTTAAAAACACTACTCAAAAACAAATTTATTACAAAACAAAATATAAAAGGATTCATATTTGTTCCTTTCGTTTTATTGAAATATTTAAATTATTAATACATTTGATAAAAATAAATATTTGTATTGGCCAATAATAGACTCAATGAAGTGACATATTTCAGCCAATGGGGAGGCAGTGCCCCTCCCCCATTCCCTCGCAAACGCTGCCCATAGTGTGTAGGTGACATTGGACTATGCAGTCGGAAAACCAGCTAAAAAGAAATCACCAGGAGAACCACGGTCTTTTTTTTTTTCTCAACAGTGTGAATGTTCCCTGAGGTTATTCCCGTTTCATGCAAATCTTATGCAAATATTCCACTTTTTATTTGAATAACATTCCTCATCCAGACTTTCCCTGGAATCTAGAAAATATATCTTTCTCTGTAAGTCCCAGGAACAAGTCCAGTCAGGACCAGTGGAGGAGTCAGTTTGAAACACAACTTGAAGATGGCCTGAAGATGATTTACATGAAAATGCAGTTTAGTAAAAAAAAATAATAAAAAAAATCTTTCAAGAAGAAAGATTTCCCAACCTTTATAACGAATTCTTTAGTTTTACTTTTTCTCATTTGGATTGATTTTGTGAAGTGACATGTTGACCTTTTAAAATGTTGAAAGGTCATCATGTTCTCCCAGAACTGATCTTTTCAGGTTTTATAGATTTTCAGTTCTCCTCTCACTGTAGAAGTAACAGCAGCAGCTACAGCAGGAACACCGACAGCAGTTGGAGCAGCAGCTGGTTTTTTAAAGCGCGTCTACAAACAGTGTTCTTTGCCAATCATCCATATTATATAACACACATAACACACGCTCGCCAGCAGCAGTGCTTCTTGGACCTCTTTCTAGGAACTCTTTCTAGGAACTGCATAATAATTTCAAGAACTTTTGCAAAAATTTGCTTTTATTTTTACCATATTGTGAAGACCAGGACCAGAACTGACCTCGGGTCAGATGAGTGTGTCTGTGAGGGTGGGTGCGTGTGTGTGTGTGTGAGACAATAATCTACTCTGGAACATTCTGATCCCACTGTTCAACTGTCTGTGATTGAGTTTCTCATTAACTCTAATCTGTGTTAATCTCCCTAGATTAACAGTTTTAACATCTGGGTTCACGATAACGGAACTATGTATTTCAGACCCTACGTATTTAACATGAACTGCTCGTTATTGTTTTAGCTTGGATTTAGCCTTCCGCTAACGCTGATCCATTTCCTCTGCTGTCCGGTCAGGGGACATCACGGACCACAGCTGGTGAGGACTGAATAGTACCAATTTTTAACAACATCAACAGCAGTGAGGAACATATTGGACATGATACAAATATGAATATATGTGTAAAATATAT
>NC_024317.1:20036669-20040108 GCF_000523025.1 Cynoglossus semilaevis
GCAGTAAACTGTACTCAGGTCACACACATCCACACGTGCGCCTGCACAGCCCAGTGTTCCAGTGGCCTGAAGGGTTTTAACAGTTGGAGAAACAGTTGGAGACAGAAACCTGCTCCAGGTCTGGATGTTTCTTCACTGCTGTGGCGACAGGAGAACCTCCGACTCGTATGAACTCGTCAGGAATCTCTCTCCAAACATGTGAGTCAACCATTAGGGCTCTGCTGAAGCTGAACTCCAGGGTCCACTCCTCTGAGAACCAGCTGAACAATGAACAAACTGTTACTGTATCAACATCACAAACAAATAGGTCAATTTTTTTTTAATCATTATAATACCTTATTTGCATTTACTTTCCTTAAAAAGTCAAACAGATGATGCAGCAGTGGACCCACAGCTGCTGTGTCGTTTCAAATTAAAATCATTGATTTTTTCCATGGACTTTGGTCTGTGAGCTAAAATCATTGACTTTCTTTATGGACTTTGGTCTGTGAGCTAAAATCATTGACTTTCTTTATGGACTTTGGTCTGTGAGCTAAAATCACTGATTTTCTCCATGGACTTTGGTCTGTGAGCTAAAATCATTGACTTTCTTTATGGACTTTGGTCTGTGAGCTAAAATCATTGACTTTCTTTATGGACTTTGGTCTGTGAGCTAAAATCATTGACTTTCTTTATGGACTTTGGTCTGTGAGCTAAAATCATTGACTTTCTTTATGGACTTTGGTCTGTGAGCTAAAATCATTGACTTTCTTTATGGACTTTGGTCTGTGAGCTAAAATCATTGACTTTCTTTATGGACTTTGGTCTGTGAGCTAAAATCACTGTCTTTATGGACTTTGGTCTGTGAGCTAAAATCACTGTCTTTATGGACTTTGGTCTGTGAGCTAAAATCACTGACTTTCTGCATGGACTTTGGTATGTGACATTTGGTATGTGACAAGGATTCAGCAGCATTGGCAAGAATGTGCCGGAGTCAGTTTACCAACGACCATATGCTGCGTGTCATTTTGGTCTGTCAACCTTTGTGGTCTACTGTTTCTTACACACACACACACACACACACACACTCGTAGATGAAGGACGACTTTGACCCCACGTCCGTCCGGTGACCACGTGTTTTTCCTCCTCCTCAGACCTGAAGAACCCGGGGATCGTGACGCTCAGGAATCTGACCATGGACAGCACAGGCGTCTACAAGTGCACGGCGACCAATGACGTCGGAGAGGAAAACTGAGGCCCTTTGATCTGGCTGAGGTTCAACCTGTGGCTGTTGTTCAGCAGTGACTCAGTTCCTCTTTTCACTGAGTTGTTTTTTTTTTTTTTTAAATTCATTTACTGGAAGGAGGACAAACAGGATCCACACACTGAGACACATTTTGATGATCTGTTCATTCATTCATTGACCAGGAAAACAACCACCTCACTGAGGTCACTGAGGTGAAGCCAGGGTCGCCACCAGGGTCAACTACTCACGGCTTTGTCGCCACAAACAAATGTGAAACAAAGGTCTTAAAAAAACAAAAAAAAAACCCAAACAAGGTTCTGTTCAACACATGTCGAGGTCACCGGGTCAATGACCTCTGTAGTTTGGATGATGTCACACGTGCAGGTCACCAGGTCAATGACCCTTGGGGTTTGGATGATATCACAGGTCCACATTCACCTCACATTAGCTTCTTGTCGTTTTTATAGCAGCAGACTTGCTCTTTTTTTGTTGTCAGAGCACGGGGGGGCTCAGGAGTACCACCAGACCACCTCCTCCTCCTCCTCCTCCTCCCTGTAATCTTCCTCCTCCTCCTCCTGCTGCTCCTCATCATTTCTGACTCCCTGCTGTTCTCACGTGTTTTCACTTTTCTTCCTGTGATGGAGATTGAAGTCTTTCTTTTCCCTTTTTCTCCTCTTTCCCCCCGCCCTGCTTTTCTCACTGGGGGGATTTTCCAGAGAATTTCCCACGCCTTCTCAGAAATGGCTGAATGGAATTCCTTCTGCTGTTGTTTCGCCTCCTTCTTCTCGCTCTGACTGTAGGAGAGAACGTTCAAATCTCCATTCACTGACGCCTCCACCTGTCAACAAGGTCCACACTCTCTCCTCCACTCTCTCCTCCACTCTCTCCTTCTCTCAGTGTTCGTGTGTGTGTGTTCTTTGCTCAGGTAAAGACATTTCTGTTTGCTGATAAAGAGGATGTTTGTTTTCTGCTGCTCCTCCCTGCTCCTCAAACATTCAGTCTTACAGTAGAACAGGTTTCTATGTTTATGATCTGTAGGTAACATTATATGAATTATTCTTTGAGCAGTTCCTAATTTTTACCGATTCTTACACAAAATAAAACACAGAAAATCGCAATAATTGGGAAATAAAACATTAATTCTACTAAGACAATTTAATTAGAAAAAACATTTTTTGTAATTATTTGGAAAATTGCAATAATTGGGAAATAAAACATTAATTCTACTAAGAAAAATTAATTAGAAAATTGTTTTTTTTGTAATTATTTGGAGCAGGAACTTGAACCTCCATCCAACATCCACCCAGACAAACACTTTGTCATCACAAAGTTTTTTCTATGTAGTTTCATGATTACATTACATTTAGCAGACACTTTTATCCAAAGCGACTTACAATTTGAGGAACAATAAAGCCACAGTCATACATGGTCACAGAGTAAGAAGAAGAAGGTGCATGGACTTTGGGCCAAATTAAAATCACTGATTTTCTCTATAGACTTTGGTCTATGAGTTAAAAATCATTGATTTTCTCTATGGAATTTGGTCTGTGAGCTAAAATCACTGATTTTCTCTATAGACTTTGGTCTATGAGTTAAAAATCATTGATTTTCTCTATGGAATTTGGTCTGTGAGCTAAAATCACTGATTTTCTCTATGGACGTTGGTCTGAGCTAAAATCACTGATTTTCTCTATGGACGTTGGTCTGAGCTAAAATCACTGATTTTCTCTATGGACTTTGGTCTGTGAGATAAAATCACTGATTTTCTCTATAGACTTTGGTCTGTGAGATAAAATCACTGATTTTCTCTATAGACTTTGGTCTGTGAGATAAAATCACAGATTTTTACAGCTCTTCATTAGAAGTCTCACTTCAGGAATGTCTTTGATTCACTGATTTACAACCAGATGTGAATGAACCTGTTAGGGAACTATGTTTTCAAACCGCACAAAGTACTGCAGGGGTGTCAAACATATGGTCTGTGGACCATAACCGACCCGTATGTTGGCCCATATGTTGAATTTTGAAAGTGAAACAATGCACAACATTTCTAGCGCAAAACGTGTGTGTGTGTGTGTGTGTGTGTGTGTTGCTTCAAAATAGACTTTTCATGCCAGAAATAAAAGATGACGCACCAAGCTGATGATTTTACGGGCAATTATTTAACACAACGCAGAGAGGCAGAGAGGCAGAGAGGCTGGCCCCCCCAAAGAA
>NC_024317.1:20040480-20044307 GCF_000523025.1 Cynoglossus semilaevis
ATATATAATATATATATATTGTATATATCGTATATATATATAATATATATATATTATATATATTATATATATATATATATATATATATTATATATAAATATATAGATGTCAAATATCAAATGAGCCACATCTGGCTCGCGACCCACAGGTTCTTGACCCCTGCTGTAGTTCTCTAGTGCGGCCAGTAGGGTGAGGAGTAAGGCAGAGACAGTTGGTCCACTACTGTCATGAAGAGGAGACTCACCGCACTGACCGTGGATCGGTCCCTGACCAGTGTCCACAGTTAATGATTCAGTTCCTACTTCCTGCACCGACCATGAGACATTTAATGGAAAGAATTGGATGAGGACGCCTTGCACACACAAACACGTGCGCACAAAAACGGATGCCTGACCTTATTAGGTCATTTCCTGTGACAAATACACGTGCGTTTTAAAAAATGCTTTGCGGTCACAAGATTGCGTTACACACGCGAGCACACTCTCTCTTTCTCTCTCACTCTCACGCTCACGCTCACGCACACGCACACACACACACACACACAGTGATAGGCAGGATGTGTGTGCAACAGCTGCTGTAGAAACTAAGACGACATTTCTCTGAAAAAGAGCAGCAGGAGGAGGAGGAGGAAAGAGAAGGAAATAGGAGGAAGGAGCAGGAAGGAGGAGGACAGGAGGGGAAAAAAATGGGTGAAATGTTCAAATATATATATTTAAAAATATATTTTCTGTATAAAAAACCCAACAATGAAGTGACAGATGAAGCTCCACCTGCAATGTGTGTGTGTGTGTGTCAATCTACGGTATGAATGTGACACACCAACACACACTTCTCCTCAGCTTTAATCCTCAGCCAATAAAGTCAATAGGTAATAATAAAAGGTCAATAATGTTTTTTCGTTGATGACTCACTAACAGAACCACGGTTACCACCGTGTCATTCATTAACAAATACACACAGTCATACAGCAAACACACACACACGATCTCGGGCTTCTTCACTAAAACTGAAACCTGTCAGAGGATACACCCTCAGGTTACACCACCACCTCTTCTTTTGGAGAAATCTTGACTTCATTTCATGTCAAACTTAATAGATAGAAGATGGCGTTTTAATCTGGCCCGCTGAACCTATCCAATGATGTTATTAATTTGTATTATCATTATACTTCTGTCTTTTCCCTGCAATACCCACATTTCCCCAGTAGACTGTGCAGACAAGGCTGAGAGCATTTTTAGCACTTTAGCCTTTATGCAGGACTTTTACGTGTCATTCATCTTAGGTTATCCGAATGCTCCATCTATCTGTTTTGTTGGGAAACCTGTTGGACTTGTTGGTGGCCAACGTTTGAACCGGATCTTAGAGCTGAGGTAAATAAACCAGTCCTAACGCTGTTGAAGAGCTTCACTGCACTGAAAACAGACATGTAGCCCATACATCAAAGTCCATAGAGAAAATCAATGGTTTTAGCTCACGGACCAAAGTCCATAGAGAAAATCAATGATTTTAGCTCACATACCAAAGTCCATAGAGAAAATGATTTTAGCTCACAGACCAAAGTCCATAGAGAAAATCTAGGATTTTAGCTCACAGACCAAAGTCAACATTTGTGAAACAAAAACATTCTGAATTATTCCAGTGCAGATTTATCTTTGTTAAGAAATGCAAATGTGGATAAGAGGCCGGAGTGATTATGAAATTCTTTAATTTTGCTAAGAAATTATGGTTTTTTTTCTGTGTTTTGTCTGTAATATTCCTTAAACCGTTTGCTGCTATAATAACCATCAGATTTGACTCCTCCATAAAACCACAGCCTGAAAACTATTTTTTAAAGATGCTGTAGTGCAGTAAATGCAGTCAATGTGGAGTCAGGGCGGAGATCAGGGATTTAAACCCACTCTTCTCAACCTGCCATCTTCTGCCGCTGACGTTCCAAACCACAGGAGGAGTTACTCTGGGATTATTGAAATGGAACATTTTGATTTAAGTCAACTAAAGTTGTAAAAGACAGCATGGTGAAACAACGAGCTGTTCTTACAAACTGACGCCCTGAGGAAGGTTTCCTGTCACTTTTGAGTGAAACTCATGGAACTTCATGTACATGAAGAAGAATGAGACTCAGCCTCAGGTCTTTGTCACAAGTCAATTAACTGTTAAAGTTTATAGGTCCAACGCCTTGACTTAATTAGTCACGTAGCGTCACTGTTAAATGGCAACTCACAAAAGTGATTTCAGTCTGGCGAGATATGGGAGCTATACCGTTCCATCACTGCCCCTTGTGGCCACTTTATGTCACTGAGGTAAATCTGGACAAAGGATTTCGAACAGTGACGTCACAAAACCACACGTTATAACTTTTGATGGAGGCAAAAGCGGCTCAACGCTCGCTGAGTCTCTCAGAGACAAAATCAATGGTTTTCTCTTGGAGGTTTGGTGCAGAGACGAGACACAAAAAGACTCAGAGACGGAAGTTTTTTACGCGCAAGTACTCAAACACAGAGAACAGTATTAGGCATGTTGTGAGTGTCGATGCACGTGCGTTGTTGCTGTTCATTCCGTGGTGTCACAATTGACTTACTGCTCTCTGACTGCTGCTTCTTTTATCCTGACCTTTGCTCTCTTGGAGGGCCATCCCCCAACTCAAAACCTTCGACCTCTGTGGTCACAGATTCAGGTTCCTCGCTTTTCAAACAAACAAAGTCGTTTTCACCAGAACACTTTGTTTGTTGTCAAATGGATAGGAAGGAATGTAAGATTGTATTAAAATGTGCTTCTAAAGGTCAGAGGTCACTGGTTAGACAATGCGGTGCCCCCCCTAATGGAGGTAAAAACCCAGCTTGCAGCGTGGGTTCAGAAAGAGTTCAATTCGATTTTGGTGTGAGGGAGCAGAAACGACGGCTCCTTTTCACTTGGTCAACATCAACTTGACCTTTGACCCACTTTTTAAGTTGAACTTCACACCCAAGTCGGGTTGTTAAACTTGACCCTTTGACTTGACCCTGGAACCTCCTCTCAGTCACTGACCTTTGACCCAGAGTTTCTCCGGGGAGTCAGGTGTGAGGGGTGGGCAGAGGGACACACACACAGAGACACAGACCCAAGTTAGAGAGCTGAGCTGATGGACATTGGAGTCCAGAGTCTCGTCAGTCTCCGGAGATTTGTCACATTACACCTTGTCTCATCGGAGGTGACAGTTTCAAATAAGGTATGAAATTCAACTTATAATAAAGATAAAGATAAAGATCAAATGTACTCCTTATATCAGTAACCAGTAAACCATTAATCCAGAACAGAGCTGTCTCCGTCACATACACTCCTCAGTGGAGGGAAAAGGAACACACTATAAAAAGTGAGGAGTGCGTGTGTGGGGTGGGAGGGTCACCAACTAAATAGTGTGATTTGCTGAGGGTGTGTCACGTGATGAAACAACGGCAGCAAACACCAAAAACACCAGTCACCTGTCATCGCAGCCCCGTCCTGTCAAACGAGATAATAAAATTGTTTAATCTACATACAGTTACATTTTCTTTTCTTTTATTAGTTTTATATTAAAAACTAGTGATGTTCGATACCACCAATTTCCTTTCCGATCCGATACCGAGTAAAATTCGGGCTGGTATCGCTGATACCGATATTTTATCATTTGTCTTTTAAATAAAATTTTTTATATATATATATATATATATATAGACATATATATATATAATATTTCAAATCATAGCTTCTTTAAGAATCCAAGGGCAGAGTTTTTTATTTATTTATTTATTTTAAGCTCTGGCGTGTACTGAGGTAGCTGCCTCATTTACTATACAGTCAACACAACAATA
>NC_024317.1:20045021-20050315 GCF_000523025.1 Cynoglossus semilaevis
ACAACATCTCAATAATTTGGATACTTTTCACCATGTTTCTGTTTAGGATACACCTCATCTCAGAATGCGTAAGTTATCAAAAGTATCGATATTTTGATTTCGGAATCGATTTCAGAGCATAAAGATCCAGAGATCGGAAGTATCGATATTTCGGGATCGATCCGCACATCGCTATTAAAAACCGTTGTTTTTACTCACAGACATAGGAGATGCTGCACTTCTGCTGCCCCGTGTGGTCACTACGATACTGATACACCAAAAAAAAAAAAAAAAATCTGGGGGAAATTTTGTCAAACTTCTGGTTCCAGAGAACCCATTATTTTTTTGCAGTGTGATCACACACCCACCCTCTGACTCTGTCAGCTCCTCGTGTGGCTCTTCCCCTCCTCCACTCCTGATTGGCTGATGCATTTTTGGCGGGCTCTGCTGCTCCTCGTGACTCCAGCAGAAACAGAACATGAGGAAAAACAACAGCCGTTCACATGGCTGCTGTTGTCTCAACAACAGCCAATCAGGAAAGACAACCGGCTGTGTAAACAGAACGTCAGCTGCAACGGCAGGGGGTTCAACAGCCCGGGAGACTGATATCAGAGAACAACAACAGAAGAACATGAGAAGAATATTAAAACCTGAACCTCCTTCAATTTTTTTTTCACCTCAGATAGTAAAATAAATGAATAAATACTCCTGCTGTGGAATAGAAACGTTAAAAATACTTAAAAATCAAATGTTCAACTAAAAAGGTTTCTGTTTCTGGTTCTGAAACTGAGGGACCAAATAACTGTGTGACAGGATGACGGAGACAGTTTTAGCTAAGGAACGTGTTAGTCACACAGCAGCGTAGATGTGAAGACAGAGGCTCGGGTTCAGGTTTTTGGGTCGCAGTCTTTGTTCTGTAGAAACGTAGGAACATTATAAAGGTCATATGATAGCAGGGTGTTTCCTCCGAGGCTTGGGTACCTCAGGTTTAGCACCAAAAGAGTTTTGTTTTGAGGGAAACCTTAGTCTTAGTCTTTCACACACCACACACTTGGTTTCAGAGTGATTCACAGGTGAACATTTCATTTGTTTTTAAAGTTCAGGTCCATGAGGATCAGAGGTTCAGATTTTTTTTGAGGTGTCCGGGACCAAACGTGGGACTAGGAGCTGAGTTCAGGTGGTAAAGTTGAATTAAAAAAGAGACAAAAGATACAAAAGACGAAAAAATAAAATATAATTTTATATTTAATATTAACAATATCCTGGAATGACAATGCTTTAAAACAGATGTTCTAAATCTAAAGTGGTGGTTTAAGGAAGTAGACTTGGGTCTGGAAGGTTTCAGGTTCGAGTCCACCAGCTGCCAAGTTACCACTGAGCATGGCACTGTCCCCTCACACTGCTCCCCCGGGAACTTAAAGCTGCCCAGTGTTCACTTTAGTAAACTAAGTCTTTAAACTCCTCCTGCTGGAAGTAAGTGGAACCGCAGCTGGTGCAACACGGGTGCAACAAACGTTGGCAAACAAACAAATGGGCTGAATTTTGTGCAGAGTCACTGTGAGTCAGTGACACACACTCACACACACACACAGAATAAGCATCTAGGTCAGTCTGATTCACTGCTCTGACACCAACATTATCCGTGGAACAATGAGTGAGGGTGTGTGTGTGCGGACATCATTTTTTTTCAGAGCCATGTTGTGTTAAGAGTAGCACCCAAGAGAGTCCACTGCCCCACGGGACAGTTTAAATACACAGAAAAGACGCGCGTGTCCAATGACCAACAGAGTTGATCTCAGCCTAGCCCCCTCTGTCGACGTGTCGCGTTTCGTTGAAATGGGTTTTCTTTTAGCCTTGGTTCTACTGTGATCAGCGGCTAAAGTGGTCTCAGGTTTAAATCCCACTTTAGCCGGCTGCAGTGTGTTGAGAAAGCCCGTTACTGTATGTGTCTGCAAATGTACAATGACAATTACTCAATGTAATTTTACTGTATGTGTCTGTAAATGTCCCTGTGTATGTACAATGACAATTACTCAATGTAATTGTGTGTAAAAGGCCCAGGCTGTTCCTCTAAGGATCACGTGACTGCGTCAATCAGCACCAACAGCAGCTGAAGGGAAAGGAAAAAAAACAAAAAAACATTCAATAACAGTTGGAAGAAAAGTTTGTCAGTCAGAAAACTCGAAAGTTTAAGATTTCGACTCTTTATTGATCCGATTAGAAAGTTTGTATGGTTAGACACTGCCCTCTGGTGGTGAGGTAAGACTATGACAGCCGTTCACATCTGTACGTCACAGGTCAGCGTGCAGATGGTGGGACCAGGTCCAGACAGAACCAGCTGCTGGAGCCTGAGGTCCAGAACATCAGAGAGAGATCAGTGTGAGAACACGAACACACACACACACACACACAATCACACAAACAAAGACAAAGACACACATGCACAGCTCAAGTCAAGAGTGAAGAGAATCTGGAGTCATTTCCCATACTGCTGTTTCAACAAAAACAGAACGGAACTGTTTTAAGTCTCTGTTCAACGGCAGACCGGTTCTACAGACGGAGAACACAGCAGAACATTCACGATGACTCCACATGTGTGGGTCCACATCTGAACTTTTCAGCTGCTTCACCTCAGACTTTGGTTTCCTCAAGCATCCTTTAATGATCACAAGCACATTAGTATTTACAGTCCAGCAGAACTTCACAGTCCAGCAGAATATTTGGAACTCTGTCACAGTTTTAGGTCCGAGAGGCAGAAAAAACCCAAAACATAAAGTCTGACCCACCACATGTTCGTGGGTAAGTTTGGGTCAAAAAAAACAAAACAAAAAAAACTATGGGACCTACCTCAGTCAATTGGGTCACAAAAAAACAAAAAACTATGGGACCTACCTCAGTCAAGAAGTAGAACTTTGTATTTGTTTCCCCCTTTCTTAAATGAATTTATCATTCAGGGTCAGAACCCATTACTTGGACCTTGAGATGTTCTGGAACCAGTGAACCCATCTGTGACGTCCAACATCATAGGACTGCCCCCCCCCATACCAAACTTCATAGAGAAAATCAGTGATTTTAGCTCAGACCAAAGTCCATAGAGAAAAAAAATCACAGGAAGCTCATCCACTGCTGCCTCCAGTGGTCAGTTTGTGTCAATGAGATCCATCTGAACAACGTGACATCATCATAACTGAACATAAGACATTAGAACTGATGGAGGTCACGGTAAAATCAACAACTCTTACATACAAACATGTTACTCTCTGCTTTTCGGTACAGTTCTAGAAACAAGCCACTTTAAATCCCTGACTGTCCCTTTAAGACATAAAATAAAATAAAATTACACAGTGAAGGTTTTCAGCTAAGTCAAATAGTTTCGATTGGATGATGGGACAAAAAACACAAATATACATCAAAAATAAAATGACTGAACAATACCAGCAGAAAAAAAAAACAAAAAACAAAACAAAACAAAAACAAATTCTACAGCATTACGAAATGTCTCCATTGATCAAAAGTCACAATCTGTAGCAGAAGGTTTAACCAGATTCGTCCACACCCCATGCCCTGCGGAACTGGACCACCTCTGTTGGGGCAAGGTCCAACTGCTCAAAATCCCCCTAATTTAGCCTCATTTGTGATTGGCTGGAGTTGGCAGCAGAGGGGCGGAGCGATCGTTCGTGATGGTTCGTTTGAGTTTCACCCCCCTGATGAGGGTGACCATGTCTCCTCCGTCTCCTCCGCCTCCTTCTCCCTCTTGGCTGGGATTTGGCAGGTTCTGCTCCGGGTTGGTGGGAGGAGAAGCCTGGGGCTGGTACTGACCGCTGTGGCCCAGACAGATGCTATCTTCATTGACGGTAGAAGGCGGAACATGCTGCTGCTGCTGTTGCTGTTGCTGCTGCTGCTGCTGGAACAGCTTTTGCTTCCTCTGCTGGTCCTGCTGCTGATGCTGAAACTGCTGTTCATTCTGTTGCTGCCGACTAAGAAGTGGTTGATGGTTAGGTTTGAGCTGCTGCTGTTTGACACTGCCGCTGCTGCTGCCCTCTAATGGCAGAGAGGGCACAGTCGGTACTGGCACTGGAATGGGCATGTGACCTGGAACCAACTGGTAGTAAGGGCAGTTGGAAGAGGAAGAGGAGGAAGAGGGGAAGGACGGAGGTAAGGCGCTGAGGCTCTGGGTGGATGTGCAGAGCTTATTGTGGCCAAATCCTCCTCCTCTGGGAGGGGGCACCGCGAAAACATTCTCGTCGCTGCCACCACTGCCTGCCAGGGCCTTGAGCGGGATCTGTGGGGTACTGATGGGGATGGGAACGCCGCCACTGATGGTGCCTCGGCGGTACTGCGGTTTTGACGAAGGCTTGCGTCTGATGGTGGCAGTGTGGGACTGCAGCTGACGGACGGTGGAGGTCCCCATCAGCTCGGAGTCAGCAAGCAGGCTGACGGTCGAGGCCGGACGTTTGGACTGAGCAAACTTTCTGTACTGCAGAGCCAGGTCCGAGTTCCGAGGGATGGTAGAGGACCTGTCAAAGTCAGATTGGCTACTGGGGTGGGCCAGGTGATGTAGGGAGATGGAGTCCATGTCTCCATGTAAAGAGATGGACTCGTAGTCCACTGCAAAGACAAAAAAAAAAAACAGCAAGAGTTCCTGAAAACAGGTAACAAAAGGAACTAATGTCACCAAAGTACAGAGAGGGGGCGCTCTTAAGAGCAGTGGGAAAAAGGCGAAAAATAAAAAACTCCTGAAATGAACACAGTCACATGACAAGTCAAAAGGTGTGTGTGTGTGTGTGTATGTCAGTCAGCGGGACCTAAACACACCAAGAAAAATGAATGCAGCCGAAAAAGCGTGAAAGCCAGACCAAGTCAATGACTGTAGGTCAGGAGTACAGACATAAACACTAATGACGCACCGGAAATTACAATTCTTGGTCGAAAACTGAAAATCGAAAGCAATGATTATGCCAATTATTTGTACCATTGCATTTATGGCTATGACTGTGAACTAAACCTTCAATAAAATCAAGGCAGTGCAACTGCATAATGAAAATGCACTCCGGAAATTACGGTAATACATTTACCGTAATAATAAATAATAATAATAATAATAATAAATGTATTATTATAAATAAATAATAAATTTATTAATTATAAATAAATAATAAATAATAATATATTAAAATAATGAATTTAATATTTAATAATTACGTGTGTGTTTGTGTAAGGACGGTTCGCTTCTTAATGCTCACTGAGACACACAGAGAAATATGTCATGAAAATGATTAAAGAAAGTCAAAAGGACAGTGGACAAGGACGTGAAA
>NC_024317.1:20050483-20078344 GCF_000523025.1 Cynoglossus semilaevis
GGGGGGCAGAGGGGTCAGGGAAGGGCGTGAGACAGAGACCTACCATGGAGGGCTCTCTTCTCAGCTGAAGAAGAAGAATGCGTTTTTGAAACAAGAAGACAGGAGAGGACACAGACAGACAAAGGGAGAGACGGGTCAGAGGAGAACAGTAAGACATGACAGTTAGATGACGACAAGTTAAACAGCCAGTCAACACTCGACAGTTCACTTTAACCGAGAAAGACTGGTTCACAGCATTACAACCAGCGGGTGAGTGTGTGTGCGCGTGGACACATGCAGTTCCACTCACCGTGTGTGTGAATGGTGTCCTCAGAGCAGGAGGGCGTGGTTGTCTGTGTGCTGTATCCACTAGAACAGTGAAGGGAGTCTCTGCTCCTCTGAGCCTCAGGATGCAAACCCCCCAGAGTCAGAGACAAGTGATCTCGAGCTGAGCAGGACTGAGACACAGACAGTTGGGACAGAGAGACAGACAGAGAGACAAACAGGTAAAACAGAGGCAAAGAGAGAGACAGGTAGGACAGAGACAAAGAGCCATAGACAGACAGGTAAGACAGAGAGACGGAGACAGACAGGTTGGATGGGGCAGAGAGACAAAAATAGACAAGTAGGAAAGAGACAGACAGGCAGAACAGGGCCAAGGGGGACAGAGACAGACAGACAGAGACAGAGAGCCATAGACAGACAGGTAGAACAGAGGCAAAGAGAGAGACAGGTAGGACAGAGACAGAGAGCCATAGACAGACAGGTAAGACAGAGAGACGGAGACAGACAGGTTGGATGGGGCAGAGAGACAAAAATAGACAAGTAGGAAAGAGACAGACAGGCAGAACAGGGCCAAAGGGGACAGAGACAGACAGGTAAGATAGAGAGAAAGGAGAGAGACAGGTAGAACAGAGGCAAAGAGAGAGACAGGTAGGACAGAGACAGAGAGCCATAGACAGACAGGTAAGACAGAGACAGACAAGTAGGAAAGAGACAGACAGGCAGAACAGGGCCAAAGGGGACAGAGACAGACAGGTAAGATAGAGAGAAAGGAGAGAGACAGGGAGAGACAGGGAGAGGGAAAGACAGGTAGGACATGGGCAGAGACAGACAGGTAGGACAGAGAGACAGAGACAAACAGGTAGAAAAGGGGCAGATAGGTAGAACAGAGACAAAGAGAGAGACAGGCAGGACACAGACAAAGAGCCATAGACAGACAGGTAAGACAGAGAGACGGAGACAGACAAGTAGGAAAGAGACAGACAGGCAGAACAGGGCCAAGGGGGACAAAGACAGACAGGTAAGATAGAGAGAAAGGAGAGAGACAGGGAGAGACAGGGAGAGGGAAAGACAGGTAGGACATGGGCAGAGACAGACAGGTAGCACAGAGAGACAGAGACAAACAGGTAGAAAAGGGGCAGATAGGTAGGACAGAGACAAAGAGCCATAGACAGACAGGTAAGACAGAGACAGACAAGTAGGAAAGAGACAGACAGGCAGAACAGGGCCAAGGGGGACAAAGACAGACAGGTAAGATAGAGAGAAAGGAGAGAGACAGAGAGAGGGAGGGAGAGAGAGAGACAGGTAGGATAGAGAGAAAGGAGAGAGACGGAGAGAGACAGGGAGAGAGAGAGAGACAGGTAGGACATGGGCAGAGACAGACAGGTGGGACAGATGGAGGAAAATTCATGTTTGAACATAAATGGGAATTTCAGTTTTCAGGATCAAAAACACTGACAGTGTTGCAACAGAACAAGTACGTCTTAAGGTTCGTTTTTCTGAAATGACTTTTGCTTTTGTGTATGTGTGTGTGTACATGTGTGTACCTTCCCAGACGCTGACATGGCTCTTGTTCTCTCTCCGTGGCCAGAGTAAGTGTTTGGGGGCAGGGTTAACAGTCCATTCTCTGCTCTGTTTCCTGCGGCGGATTTGTGGGCGGTGCCAAGTGCGTCCTGTAGTGTGTAACGTAAGTGTATTTTTACACACAACGTACATCCACGGCCCACTTTTCATCACACTTAAAAACACTTTAATCAAAGCCAGTACAAAGGAAAAGGGGAGAAAATGAGCAGTGTCAGACAGGAGAGAATGAAATGTTTTTGTGCGTTTCACCTGCAGCTGGACTCCATCCACAGTAGAACTGATAGAGTCCAGAGACGGTCCATGTCTCACTGATCCAGACTGATAATTACTGCGCACACACACACACAAACAAACAAAGGGTCAACAGTTGACCTTCAACATTCGACCCTAAAACGCACCATGGACTAAAATCCATTTTGTTTACATTTATCAAAAACTGCAGTTGTGACAGAAAATACATTAGAGACTCTGTGTGTCTGTGTGTGTGTGTAACCTGCTGATGCTGCTTTTCCTGGACAGTGTGTTGCTTGGGGAGGCTGGCGGTGTCTGGTAGCTGTAGCTAAAATCAGAACTTTTCAAGTCAGAGATCACCTGAGAAAGAAGAAGACAAACCCCTGGAGTAAGTCTGTGTCTGGACCATATCATCTCCTGACTCACTAAAGNCGGGGGGGGGGGGGGGGGGGGTGGAGGAGTCCCGCATTTGTTCCAGTCTACAGACCCAACACCAGATGTCACTAATCAAGACAAACTAAGATGACTCAAGAGATCTGTTCAAGTACTAAACATCTGCTCTAATACTTCAGCGGGAATAATCCGGGTCAAAGGTCAGGGCTGTACCTGTTCACTAGCCGGTGGGAGTTTGTTGGGCTCAGCTGTCAGGTTCATCAGATCCTCTAGGATGGTCTGGAGGTGGGTCACCTCGCCCAGCATGTTGATCTCATGGTCCTTAGGAGACACACGGAGACACACGGAGAGTAGTGATTCATTCGGGGTTTTACTGATTCTCGAGTACGTTTCCTGTTAGACAGTAGATGTGTGTACACACAAACACAAACACACACAGACAAATGTGACTGACCAGCACGGGCTTCAGCATGCTGACAAAGCTGCAGTAGCGCGACCTCTCCTCTATGAGCGCTCTACACACAGCTCTCTTCTCCGTCTCCTCGAGCACCACGTATCGTACGTTGACGTCCTGCAGAGCGTTGTCCAGCTGACCCCGAGCTTCGTCTTTGCCTGCGGACAAACGAGACAAAGAGAGAGAGAGAAGAGGAAGTGATTTTCACTCGTCATTTGGTTAAAGGTTACAGAAAGGAAACATGACCTTTGGCCTCTTGATTGAAATACTTAAGAGAAAACTACAAAATATATAAATTTTTTTTTTTACTTCATCTGAAGTCGGTCAGTGCTCTGACATGGTCTAAATCAGTACTTCTCAAATAGTGGGATGGCGCCCCCTGGTGGGGCATGGTCAACTGCCTGGGGCAAATACAGTGAGGTTGGGCTTGAGAGGCTTCCAATGAAATATGTGGCACACTGGACAAGAAGTGTGCCGCTGCTGTAATGCGTGAAGGATAAACAAGCCTCCGGTCACTAGATGGCAGCAGTGATCAAAATAACCATCAGTTTGTGTCACCAAGGTAAATGTAAACATAGGATTTAAAAAAAAAAAAAGGTGAACAAAGATTCAGAGTTTGTGTGTGTGTGTGGAAACACTGTTCTATGAAATCTCTGCTCCTCAAAAACCTGCATGGTCTCCATCCTTGAACCAGTCTGGTGACATTCCGCGCACAAACGCATGCACGCACGCACCCACCCACACACACAGAGCTAACTGCTAGCCTCAGTCTGAGAAAAGCCAGGGATCGGCACCTGCTCTGCTCGCCCTGTAAATGATGATGATGATTAGGGATGTAAATACACTGAACTCATGATATGATAGGATTTGTGATTTTTTTTTTCTTTTGTTCACAATGCAATTTTATTACGATTTTTCTCACCAAACTGTCAATATATTAAACAACAAAAGAATATAAATAAATATTAACCGACAAGAGTTCGTGTCTTTACAGTGACACTGTAAAACCCCCCGTTTGTGTCTGTGAGAGAAGTTCTTCCCACGTTCTGTTTGAACACCCGAACGTCCCTTAAGCTACATAGGGATGCATTGTGTTGGTTTAATAGCAGGTCACAACCAACATTTTTTTTAGGGGTGTCCAGTACTGGAGTGTGTAGTCTCATGGTATGACCAGTGACTTTTTGAAATAACTTAGCCCTCTCCTTAATACATAATTCATTTTTCACTTCACAATGCATCAACACGTCCCTAATGGCGATGATGAAAATGATGAAGATCATGACATCATGATGCTAATGTTAATGATGATATCATTACTGATGATTAAGATCTTGATCATGAAGCTGATAACGGTAATGCTGATGGTGACGATAATGACGATGATGATGATGATGATGATAATGAAGACCGCCTGTATTCACCCTCATCCAGTCCGTCCGGTTCTTCTCCCTCTCTTCACTGACATTCTCTTTTTCTCCTGATGATTTTTGTTTCAGTGCATCATCTCAGTCAGACAGGTTCGTTCGAACAGGCAGGTTGAAACATGACAACATGTTAAAAAAAAAACCCTGTAAACCAAATTATATAATTTCACCGTCTTAACTCGCGTTAAGTACTCTAACCCTCCCCCACTGACGATGACTTAGTTTGATTTTGATCATAACAGCTTATTCTTCTTCCTCCTCCTCCTCCTCCTCCTGTTTGTCTTCTTCCTTTTCTTCTTCTTATTCCTCTTCTTCCTCCCAGTCTGTGGTTCGAAAACGTCTACAGCCTCTGTTTCTTCTGTTTCTAAAATGACTGATATTGCAGTTTAGATGACCATGGTCAGAGGTCTTCTTTATTTTGGACCTGGATTATGTGTCCACAGAAGATGTTTCTCATCGTCTTTGTCTCCATCTCAGATGAAGGACCAGGTCAACAGTTTGAAAACTAAACTTTTTTTTTTACTTTTACGTCATGTTGGAAGCTATAACTCTTGAGAAACCGTGGATTTTAAAAAAAACCCAATTTTAATTTTCCTACGATGACCATGATGAACTGCAGTCAGGACTCTGGACCTTTAACTGGTAGTCTGGTAGAAGAACAAAACCAGCTGACATCTGGTTTGAGAGAGTCTGCGACTAGAAGACTAAAAGACACATACATGGTCCTCCAAAATACTTTTGACACTGAGCAGTATATGAACAGAGCAGAGTAGATGATACTGCAGTAGCAGTCACGGCCATGTGTGAATTTCTAAAATAACAAAATGTTAAAGAACCAGAGCGGGGGGGAAAAAAAACCCCGAAGCAGAACATGTTCAGAGATGTTGGAGTGAAATCAGAGCCCGAGGGTGCGTCCAGGGTGTGTGTGGGTGTGTGTGGAGGTCAACGATAACCACCTGTGGATGATGTGAACCAATAAACCATTGGAGGAAAACCTTGGTTCTTCTTACCTTTCTTCACTTTCTTCTGCAGTTTGATGGTGTCTGAGGACTTCTTCTTGATGTCCGCTCTGGCCTTCTTATACTCTGATCACACGACAAACACACACAGGATCAGAGAGGTACGTCTTAACGCAGGTGTGTGCGTGTGGTGAAATGTTGCAATCGTACCTTTGGCGTGGTCTTTGTCCAGCTGACTGGCTACCTTCTTCCACTCCTCCATCTTCACCTCCAGAGGAGTGAGGAGACTCTCTGACAGAGCTCTATGGAGGAGGAGGAGGAGGAGGAGGAGGAAAAGGAAAGTCTATGTGAATGCTGACGTCACAGGTGAAAGAAGGAACAACAACAACAGAAGTGACTGACTGTGCCTCTCTTACGTGGTGAAAAGCTTGAGTTTGGACTCGATGCTGCGGTGTCTCATACACATCCTGGTCAGAGCTGAGCCAATCTCCTTGGTGGCTCCTGAAAGACGGATAAATAAGACGATTAAAGATGGACGTGCGAGGAGTTAAGTCTCAGACTGCTAAAAACACATCACAGTTGGATCAGTCGGTCTGAAGTTACTATCCACTGACAGCGGGGGGGCACCCTTCACAGGTCAAACTAGTCTGATCTTTCCTCTGTGGTTGGACTGGTGGTCTAATCGGAGACAGGAGACAATGGCGGTCAACAGTGAACACTGCTGACACTTACGAGGCTCTCATTGGATGATCCAGCTGTCAATCGCAGGGACACCGGTACACCTGGTCACTAAACACTTCACATTCAGTGAGCGTGAGAAGAAGGTGGTCTGTCTGACCAGAGCTCAGAGACAGTGATGGACACAGACTCGGGACCACCGTAGTCCATCACTGTCTCTCCCCTCAGTCTGGATCATTTGTCCTTTTGTCAGATGGAGAACGGTTCATGTGAATTAACGCCATTTTTAATTGTTTATGGTTTAAAAAAAAAAAAAAAATCACAGCTTCCACGTGCTTCCGTTAGAAGAGAGCATGTTTGAGATCCCAGCCCCCACCGTGGTTTGAGAACAGCGAGATCAACTTTCACTCACTGTCCTCTGACTGTCCTTCTCATCCTCCCCCTCCTCTCTCTTCCCTCTTTACCTTTCTTGCTCCATCCTGGAGCAACGCGCATGTATGTACACACACACACGTCTGAGTTAATCATTAAGCTGAGGTGTGTTTTCTGTATTTGTCTCTTGTGGTTTTTGACACTAGAAAGAATTGTTTAAAAAAAATCTGAGTCTGGGAGACTGAAGTCGTTCTTGGTCTTTACCCTATATTCAAAATCTAGGCTGTGATTTTTTTCCCTCCCCAAAACTGCTGTGAAGATGTGGCACAACACAGACATGTATGTAGGTGTGTCGCGCTGCAGCTAGCTACCGCTAATGCTGCGAGCTTTAGATTGTGTTCAGACACGTCTAATGGATCTCAGAGCAGACTCAAAATGAGCTGAGAGAAGAATGTGACCTGACAAGATCAGACAGTTCCTCTGTGGGAGGAACTTTTTTTTTTTCGTTCTCACATTTGGTCCTGCAGATCTTTTAACTGTCTTTAAACAATCGATTTTATAATAATATAATCGATTCTGCAAAGCTAACAGTACCAGGCATGGTACAAGGTTACTGGGTGCAGATCCTCAAATGACGTACTTTGGTTGGAAGACACACTGAAGACGTACTGATAGACTTAGTTTGTGGCGCTTGTGGACTTTCACATCCTAGCACCAGGTACTGTGATAGTGTAAACAGTTCCTGGAACTCTCCACTGTTTCTGGCACAAGCCTGTTCAATGGATAGACTCGGAGTTTGGCAGACACCTATAATTCCTAACTCCCTAATCCTGTTTTTTTTTTTTTCAGCGTAAAAACAACAATTCCACTATGGTTCCGTGAATTTCTTTTCATTCTTTCTTTTTTTCTTACCGTCATTAAAATGTTCTGCCGAGGTTAATGTTTTATTAATAATCTACCAATGACTCAACGTCAATATGTTCAACAACAGTACCAACCCTAGCAACTAGCCCAGCCCACACTCATAGTGACCACTTTGTGTCATTGAAGTTGACGAAAACTAACTAATCACAAACCTTTAAGATGAGAAAGAAACAGTCAGCACTGCGTCAACGGTCCCATGATCTGTGTTTGTGTGTGTGTGTGTCACATGACCATGATGATGATGATGTCTACAGTTCCTCAGTCATGAGGATTGGTTCTTTTAAAACATTAATAGGTCAAAGGTGACATACGTACGTTTGTTTCGAAAAAGTGCTTCCTTCAAGGTACATTTTTTGCCTAGTGTTTTTAGGAAACACTATGTGTTCACAAAGCTGGTACATGCTATTTAGACAACATTCACTCAAGATGGTTGTGTCACCCACTCAGCGACTGTAGTCCAGTCAGAGCCTGCTGTAGACCCACTGTAGCTCATGTTAGAACTGATTTAGGTTTTTGCATGAATTTGATAGAGAGTCACATTTGGATTCTGCTCTCTATTTCAGTGTAATAGCACTGCTAAGCTAGTGCGGCATAAGTAAAAGCAGCAAAAACTAGCAAAATTCAACCAAATTCTGTATGTAATTAAAGAAGCTAAAGATTACCCATATTACAGTTTAACAAAGACACCGTACCGTCATTTACAACAAAATAGTTATTGCGTGTTTCTAAGTCACATCTTACAAAACTAAAGCACGGGCATAAACATTAGCCGCAAACGATGCTTAAAGGTTTCCTGAGAAATAACCCCCGAAATTCATTCACAAAAGAATTGAATCGTCAACTTAAGAGTTAGCTTTACTATACAACAAGTACGTGTGTGTGTGCGTTTGTTAATGAGTGCGTTCACCTCTGGTTCCAAAAGCCATGTCTGCCACCTTCTGAAAAGCATCCAGAAAAGCTCCTGTGACCCCAATGGTAGTTCTGAAGGACACAGAAAAAAGAACTGATCAGACGTCCATTCTCTGGTTGACTCCATGTCGTCAGGCTGTGACACCTCAATATATCCCACAATGCACCGCATAAACTGCCCTACGCAGCGAGTAGGAAGTAGGGAGTCAGACTACACTGTGGTTGGTTCTGGTGGCCTTCTACTCGTTCCTGGTGCTGACTGCAGAGAGATGTGAGTTTGGAACTGAACGCAGGCTTTCTGCAGGTAGGGGGCAAACCTAATTGATTGCTTTTGTAATGCCATTCCAAAAATGTAATACTAATACTACCTATATACCAGAGGTGTGGAACTCGAGTCGCTTCACTTGGTCACGAGTCTGACTCGAGTCATCAATTTGATGACTTTAGCCTCGACTTGACAAAATGTAAAGAGACTTGCCACTCGACTTGGACTTTAACATCAGTGACTCGTGACTTCACTTGGACTCGAGCCCTTTGACTCGACATGACTCGAGACTTTCTCTAAAACCCAAAGTGATCTGTGTAAATATATCGTTAGTTTGTTTGAAAAGGACTAGAAAGGACTTGGGACTTGACTTGGCACTTTTCAGTCTTGACTTGGACTCGACTCAGACTTTGCCTGTCTTGACTTGAGACTTGACTCGGACTTGAGTGCAAAGACTTGAGACTTACTTGTGACTTGCAAAAAAGCAATGACTTGGTCCCCCCTCTGCTATATACACATACACACAAATAAAATATACATATTCAACTCTGAATTATTGTAAATTGCGAGCATTTTATTTGATAATGATAGAATTAAGATTTTTGAGAATCTAAATTATTTACTAGGGATGCGCCAGTTCCAATTCCAGTTATCGGTATCAGGCCCGATACCAGTCGATACCAGCCTTGTTGAGTATAGTTGGCGGCCAACGCTAGCCAACTATACTAAAAAAAAAACAGTAGAGTAGTACTCTAATAGAGATGGCACAACACTGCCGCTACATCACAGCGAATTAACTTTTTTTTCAGAAGGGGGTCGAGTATTTTCTAAACTGACACATACATGTTGTCATGTGATCAGCACAACAAGAAAAAGACCTGGAAATTTTGATCCTTCAGGGCGATTACCGCATTTAGCTCCAGTGTAATAGTCATGTTTTACTCATGTTGTCGTGCAGGGGTTCACTGTTCACAGGTATGAGAGAGGAAGAAAAAAAAGCTGTGGTCAGATAGAGAGAGAAAGAGTGGGGAGCGAGAGAGAGAGCAGGAGGAGAGATCGGGGGAAAAGTTACTGAGAAGTTCGGTGTAAGTAAATAAAAACAGCCATTTAAAAATATGAAATAAATAATTATAAAAAAAACGACAGGAATGGAAATATATATGTTGGGAATTGAATTTAAAGTTAATTTAATACTAATTTAATTTATTCAATAATTTATTCAATTTTAGTGCTTTTCAATGACTTGCAGAAACCCTGAAAAGAAGAGACAGCACAGGTGATTGGTGGTTGGGACTTAACACTAATTGAATTTTAAAATTCAATGACTTCTAGTGCTTTTCAATGACTTGCAGAAACCCTGAAAAGAAGAGACAGCACAGGTGATTGGTGGTTGGGACCAAAGTTTGAGAGCAGGAAGTGACAACATAAAGTAACTGGTATTGTGAACTGAGAGGTCAGTGTTAGGAGGGAACTGGACACCTGTGCTTTCACACACACACACACACACACTCAGAATCAATGGATATATTGTCCACACATGTTCCTTCACCAGCCAGCGCTATGTTTCTATAGCAACATATGCATGCACTTATACACAGACTGTGACTGTGAACACAGTGTGTGTGTGTGCGTGTGTGTGTGTCTCACCTGAGCTGAAGAAGTAGCTTCACTCCTTTGGTTAAAAAGTCCTCCCATGTAGGATAACTGGTCTGAAGAAGAAGAAGAAGAAGAAGAATAAGAAGGGGAGTAAGAATGACACTGTAGTAGAACAACAATACCACAGACTGACGGCGGTGTAGAATAACAGTCCCACAGACTAAAGCTAGTGTAGAATAACAGTACCACAGACTGACATTGGTGTAGAATAACAGTCCCACAGACTGACATTGGCGTAGAGTAACAGTAGCACTGACTAATCCTAGTGTTGAAAAACAGTACCACAGACTAACGCTGTGGTACCATAGACTGGAACTGGTGTAAAATAACAGTACCGCAGACTGACATTGGTGTAGAATAACAGTCCCACAGACTAAAGCTAGTGTAGAATAACAGTACCACAGACTAAAGCTAGTGTAGAATAACAGTACCACAGACTAAAGCTAGTGTAGAATAACAGTACCACAGACTAAAGCTAGTGTAGAATAACAGTACCACAGACTAAAGCTAGTGTAGAATAACAGTACCACAGACTAAAGCTAGTGTAGAATAACAGTACCACAGACTAAAGCTAGTGTAGAATAACAGTACCACAGACTAAAGCTAGTGTAGAATAACAGTACCACAGACCAATGCGGGTGGAGAACAACAGTACCGCAGACTGACGGCGTAGAACAGAGGTGTCAAACTCAAATTCGCAGTGGGACAAAATTTAAAAACTGGGACAAAGTCACAGTTTAAACTTAATATGTATTGAAAACTCGACAGCAATTGTGCACGTCTTCCCTCTCCAGACTGGCGCTGGTGTAAAAATAACAGTACCACAGACTGACACTGAGGTCAAGAAGATGGAGGAGCTCACCAATGTCCTCTTTGTTCCTCCACCACTTCTCACCTAAACCTTAAAAATTCATTGGGTGTGTCAGGAATGTCACAGCCACACTCAGAGTCAGTCAATCAATGGGAACGGACCAGGAAAATCCCACGGTCCTTGCACTTTTTAAAAAGACAAAGCAAAAAAACAAAAGACTGGATTCCCAGTCAGAGTCTCAGGGGTCACCAAGGCCACTGTTAGTGTCCAATCCCTGTTCCCAAGGACAGCTGCTACCACAACAGCTGCCATCATCTGTCTGAGGAAGAGCTACGACAATATCCAGTCAGTCAGAAGTACAGCCAGTCTGAACCGTTTATGCATTTTCATTCGAATTAGCCAAAAATTTATTTTAGGTGTCGGATCAGACTACTAGTTGTTTTTACCGATATGCGACCCTGAAATTATGACCAATATCCGACTGATTCCGATCCCGCGTATCGAACTGAGCCATCCTGAATATATAAATATATATATATATATACATACACATTCATTAATAAATATAATGTTAGCTTTTGGTTTAAAACAAAGGAAATGTTTATAGTCTGGAAAAATCCCAGTTAAAACGACCTTTTAACTGGGCCTAGTGGCAACTTTTTGGGAACCCCTGCTCTGAGAAAACAGAGCACAGATGTTGATGTGAAGTTAAAGGTGACTGTGACACTATGTTGTTGTGCGTCTCGCGAACGACTGTAAAAGCATCCTCCACACAGTACGAGCGACCGTCTCCCAACAGTCCTAGACCTTTCCATGAATAAAACCCGACAGAACACAAGGCCCTAAGGAACAACTCCATCGTTAGTCCACTCGTACCAGTAGAAAAGATTACTTCATATTTCATTTAAATGTTTAATGGAAAAGAATGATTGCGATATCCCAGTGAAATCCCATCACCTTTTCGGACTCCTTCGACAAACACTGCACCGCTCCACTACTTCATCTGCTGAGTCAGACTAAAGCACGGCAGTTCCACATTTCATACGTGCGTGTGTGCGTATCCACACCCTTTATTAACAACACTCATCCACAACCTGTTGACTCATGTCTTCTTCCTCTTTCCATGTTGCCACAGTCCAGAACTACAACAACAAACTTATTCCTGTAAAAAAAACAGACCGTTCTATAGACTATATTCATATAACACTGTAATCACAGAACAGTAAAGTCTTACTGTCTGTGTGTGAATGTGAAGACGGTTCTTCACATTCACCACATTCTGTAACGGCACAACACATTTGAACAGTGATTTTAACACCAACACTGCATAACTGTTAGGTACAAAGGTACTGAAACACACCCACGGTCATCCAGGACAGTACAAGAGAAGAATACTCCATGGTGTAGAGGCAGGTTCTACTGAACTATACACGCGCACATGCGCACATGTGACAGACGGCAGCACTGAGACTGGATTTGGTGGAGATTTCTTACTGTTGAAAGGGGTTTTTATTTCTCCCCAACCATTGCTAAAAACGCTTAGTGAGTTTGTAACTGTAACCTTGTTCTGCTTTGGTCAATTTCCCCCCCTGTTTTTAGGAGAATATTTTAAGTCAAGTCTAATTTCAATCTTTATTTAGAATTGTGTCAAATGAGTCCAATGAGACCAAATGTGTGTGATTTGTGAATCTGGGCTATACAAATAAAACGGACTTGACTTGACACATCTAACAACCTAATTCACTGCAGGGACAGAGTTGAAGGTCAACGGCTGCTTTTCCTTTCCTTTTCAAAGTACCAGTTAACAAGGAAAATCCAGTTATGATGGAGACACAGATCGGATCCTCATGAAGCAGAAGGTCAGACTGAAGGTCAGCCCGAGGAGGAGTGTATTGTTGAAGAGATGGATGTAAGCAGAGAGAGTGTGAAAGGTCAGGGTTTTTATTATGTCACTGCTGATGAAGCCAAGACCCAATCAATCAATCAAATGTCTGGACCACCACAATGTTCTACAAACTCTACAAGACACTGACCGGTGGTACTGACCATGCAACTCAAACATGAATGAAGAAATCAACAATAAAAACAATACAAATAATAATCAATAACTAACTACAGCTGTGACAATCAATAACCTATCACTTTAAAATTCAATAACGTGTCACCGTAACAATCAATAACTACGGCTGTGACAATCAATAACCTTTCACTGTGATGATCAGTAACTTATTACCGTAATAATATCACCTGTGATAACCTGCTCTGTTCTCATCACACTTGGCTGTGGACACTAAGAACTTGTGACAGTGACACAGTCTACGGAGCTGCACCACCCAGAACCACCTGCAGGCTGTTCTGACAGGTTAACATCAACCCACTGTCAAGACAGATGTGGTCTGTGTTGATGGACACACACCAGGGAGTGGCACTGCCTGATTAATCCGCTCATCCACTCTTACACAAGACTAGAGTGTTGCTACAGCCTGACTCATCATATGTGGCGTAACCAGACAATCCTTCAATCGTTCACAATGTTCACCAAAGAACAGCCCCGAAGAGGAAGTGTTCATCCAACCAAAAGCACTTTGTAAATACAGTCTGAATGTAGTACCAGTACCGAGTACAGTACGGAGTACTTCGTAGCCGCCCCAGCCTAAGTACAGCCTGAGTACGGTACACTCTCTCCAGCCGAGATGCAGTACAGTCACTCCGGACTGAGTACAGTGCAGTTGCTCCAGCCTGTGAACTGATAAGGGCCAACATCTGAGACCTTAGCGGACAGTAAAAGGGCAGCCCAGCTTAGCAGACATCAAAGCGCACATACACATACACATACACAACATACTGACCCCCCAACCCCTCACCACACACACACACAGCCCAGTTCCAGTTTGAACCTCCGCTCATTTATGATCCAATCAGCAGCAGCCTGACACCAAACAGAGTCATGAAGTGGTAGGTTCTGGTTCTGCCGCAGCTGGCACTCATGTTGACATTCTAATCTTCTGATGTTAATGGTTTAAGTACGAGTGGTTCCACCAGTCCACGGCTCTGGGGCTAAAGCGCGTACACACACAGGCACATACACGCAAAACACAAAACAATCCTCATCCTAGGGTTCAAAGACCTTCAGAGGATGTGCCATAGACTCTCCATTAATCTGCTCATTACGGCCTGTTTCACCTTTTGGTCATACTTTGACCTCTTTCATACAGTTTATTACATTTGATTCTTAGTTTGTTTAATAATTACATAATATTGATCAGGGGGAAAAAAGGCTTTTTTTTTTTGCTTATTTGCTTGTTTATCTGAGATTCAGTTTAACCTCGCTCTAAGTTTAAAGTTCAATCTTATTTAATCTAATGACTTAAGTACAATATAGGTCTTTTTAAGAAGTTTAACAGCTTGTGTGTTTACACAAGATATCAGTGTCGGTGGGAACAGTCATGAAAATAATGTCAAAAAGCAACATTTGAATTACAACGAAAACATTGGATAAAAGTGCATGTGATAACCGTTTACCAAAAGATTGAACAGCATTTAACAAAAACAGTAGTGAATATGTTTTGTAATAACGAGAATATATTCTCATATAGTCGTAATACGTCATTAAGAGTGTAAAATAATAAATATATATTTTCAGAAGAGAGGAAAATGTGTAACAATATTAGTGACGCTTAATTCTGTAAAAAGAGAACTTTAACAAAAACTGTATTTTTAGATTAGTAAAATACATATAGTGACGAAGATTGTTTTTACCTTCATGTCGTTCATGATGAGCTGGAAGAGTCCTCCCAGGGCGCTGCATTCCTTCTCTATTCCCGCATCCATTTTTCCAGTCTGTGAAAGGGAAAAAAAACCTCGACTTCCCAAACTTTTACAGGCTTTTTTCCACTGTCTCTGTTTCGCCAAAACCCAGTCAAACTGACTGCCGAGAGAATTGACGAGGACGTTGTGGCGGTAAAAACAGTCGAGGGTCAAAGTTTCACCAAAAATAATCAAAAACTGAAAAAAACTGATCCATGTTTGTGTCAGCCGATGCTCGCTGCCGTCCACCGCCACAAACTGCCGCAAACTCTGCGCCTCATGACTCAGGCAGAAACTGTTGAAAAATGTCGCACGCCTTGATCTCTAAATGTTTTTTACTTTAGTTTTAGGACAGGAGAAAACACGACTCAAAAAACATAAGTGGAGAGGCTAACGCGCTGGCTAACGGCGCTACCGAGTTAGCCTCAACCTGCGTGTGCGTGTGTCTGCGTGCGTGAACACAAACACAATGTAATAAATCAGTCCTGTCCGGCTTTAAATCAACGTTGTTTTAATCCAAATGAATCTTTTTCCTGGATATTAATCACGATTCTCTCTTTTTACTCCTGCGAAGGTTCGTCTTCTGTGTCCAAGGTATTTGGCGGTGACTTGTGACCGGACGTTTCCTCTCCGGTTCCTCTCAGGAGTACCGACCTAGAGTGAACGAGTGTCCCCGAGCAGTAAGGGTCAAGCTAACCATACCCACTTGTCCGCACATCCGCTTCAGAATTTCAAAACAAAACTGTAATGGCAGGAAATTGGCTTTCATGATAAGGTCCATAAATTCATGAGATCCTTAGATAGATTTTCTCAATGAAACATTGAATGTAGAATTTATGAAGGTAACTATAACGAAAATATATTTATATCACAAAATATAATATTATATAAAAAATAATATTAAAGAAAAACACCAGGAATATAAAGTAAATAAACAAACTGTAAAACAAGTCACTCTCATACAAACCTCCAAAAAAATGAAAAATGAAACCAGCTGAACGCTTTCGACCTACTTCCATGGCTTCACCCTGCAACCATCGCCAGAAAATATGATATTTCTGTCCAGTTTTGAAGTACTATCTGTGCCATAGATATATTTATTTACTCATTTCAAATTAAATTAACCACACAACCAGACACAGAAACGCTGTCTGCTGCTACGCACAGATATTAGCTGCGAAGAAAAGTATACGTATGTGGGTTTCCTCTATTCTGCCACTAGAGGGCGGTCATTCATAGAAAATGCTGCAGGCCTGTGGCGTCAAGGATGGATATTGCGCGTCTCATTGACTTTCCATGTAAATTTGAATTTAATTTGACTTTAAAAATACAACACGTGTGTGTTTGGTTTTACACTCACCACAGTCAAAAACAGGACTAGAATATTTTAGACTATTCGTGTTTTTTTGTCTGGTCCCAGATGTATTTACCTTCACGTCCACAGTTCTTTAAGAATTATGGCAGTTTATACTGCGAGTCTGATCAGAATCAGAATCGTTTTTATTGCTAGGTAGGTTTTCACTTACCTTACACAATACAGTCTGATAAATAACACAGTGAAATGTTTATTGATGAAAAATACCTTTAATGAAAATCTGAGTTGACTTGATAAGAAATTAACAGATGTCTGTCAGTACAGTTAAAACTGATGTGCAGTCAGAAACACAACCTCAGAAATCCAACATTCATCAAAAAAAAATTGAGAAAGACACATCTTGGAGACCAAGGCTGTGCATGAGTGTGTGTTAAAGGCACCAGCACCACTTATAGATGAGATAGGTCACTTTTCACTGTGATCACTGTGATCAGAACCCATCCTAAGGTTCTGATGTCATCAGTATATGTAAGAATGGATCAGTCAGCTTCATTAGTTCTCCCATACATGGTTGAACAGTTCTTACCAACAAGTTGGTAACAGCCACACCAGTTCCACAAGAATCCCTCCCCCACACACCCAGAAGGTGTTCATCTCTAGTTCCCAGAGTACATTCAGTACTCTACTTATATTATAATAAATAACTCATAAAAAGCCAACCATGATACCGAGAACAAAGAAAATACTTTTTTTTAAATAAGGAAAACATATTTTTGGTATTTAGAAATCCAATAAAAGATTTGATGTTTTTGGAGCTTGCATTGCTTTGGAGACAAATTCTGCTTCCATACAAAGTGGAATGTATACACTAATGATATAGAATCAACTCACAATAGGTTTAGTCACTGAAGAGAATAACATTTCAAAATGTGGCCAAATCTCTTAGGAGACTGGAAAACAAAAAAAAAAAAAAACAGGAGACTGGAAAAAAAAAGTGTTTGTTAACCGCTAATAGCTATTTTGCCTGTTCGTCACCAGGGGGAACCTCACTTTTCATAAATACACAAGGAAGTTTATGTAGTTTGCATTGTAAAGTTTTCAATGTTATTGTAATATTAGGTAATTGTTTTTATTTAACTAACACTGTGGCTTCCTTATCCCTGGGGGTGGGGAGGCAAAGGTGAAGCTGGATCTGAAAGAGAACTTTGTTGAGTTTCAATCTTCTGTGGACACCACTGTGACGGTCTTTTTCTGCATGGTTCAGTGGGTCTATACTTGATAGAATGTTCTGCTGTGATGGATTAGTTCCAACCCAGACCATAAAAGAATGCATCTGAGAGAAGTGCTCTATGGTATCAGTACCAAAAAAATGTTTTACCCACACCCAGCCCTGTCAAGGTTGTCCACCAAATGCCACAGATATCCATGAACCTCATCCTGTGTTGAAGCTCTCACTCTGACCCAATTATCTGTGTTCAAAGTTGATGAACTAGAGGTTGCCTTAGGTTGACAGTAGAGGACACCACCGTCAGTGACAGCGCAGTTCTAGAGTTCATTTCCTGTCTGTTTACTGTCAGAATAGAGAGGGGAACATTGCAAGCCCATGGGGCTGATCATCCCTTGTAGCGTGACCTCCGCACATCTGTTTGAGGACGAGCCTCTGAACCCCATTCTTTGACATCTGCTCAGGTCACTAGCTATAGCCAGGGCTCCTCCCTTCAGAAACCTCACGAAGTTCTCACCCACCAAGGGCCCCATGGCATACATGCCCGGCGCGTCTGTCGAAACCACCCGGTTTGTAAAGGGGTCCACATCAATCGGGTTCCGTCGACAGGAGATGGGCTCATCGGGGTCAGTGCCCAGCTGGCGGCCATTGTCTTCCAGAAATGAAAGGTTGGGGTGGGAACCAATGAGAACCAGAGCCTTGGAGACCTGGACCACGGTCCTTTGGCCCGAGTCTGACTCCAGAACACATTTCTTATCTGGTCTAAAGGACACTACCCTGTGACACGGGAAGCTCAGGTAACCAGAGTAGGGTGTGGATGGAACAGAGTTGGTGGAATGATGATTTAGGTTCTGGTCTGGGAGCTGCGATGGTGGTGGAGGTGGTTGGTGCTGCTGCTGAGTCATCATCTGGTGAACCTGGAAAATAACAGGAAAGCGGTGAAGTCTTCCGATGGTATTGAAACCTTTCACAGAACACATGAACGTCGACGATCTGCGTCGAACTCTATGGTACAAGTCTAATTTCCTCCAGGGACACATGATTGGCTAAGTGCTGCTCCGGCTCCAGGTCTGGAGCTCACCTCACCTTGTGGTACTCTGGATAAAGCAGCTTGGGCAGCTGGTTGAAGATGAGGCCCGAGTCAGTGACAGAACGTCTGAAGACGTGATAGACCGGCGTGGTGAGATGGTGAGCAGCCAGCACTGCATCGGCGGCCGTCAATCCTGCCCCCACCACCAACACTGGATCTGAAGATTGGTGCAGCTCGCCCCTGGAGATGGCCATCTCCAGCTCCCAGAATGAGTGGCAAACGTAGGGCAAGGACTCACCGTCCACACCCAGTCTCGCTGGAATGTCATGGGTTCCAGTTGCCAACACCACATTGTGGGCCATGACTGAAAACGGCACCTGCTCCAAAACAGAGCAGCCATCTAGAAGTCATGGAGGAGACATGAGTCAGAACACTTCTGAAGAACTATAAAATAAACCCGGGGTTTTGGGGGAGGATGGGACTGACCTCCCAGCTCTTCTCCATCTCTGTGCTGCAATCCCGTCACTTTCCAGTAGGGCAGACCGCCATCCTGGGTGTTGTGATGCCTGGTAACAGAGGTGACAATAGTCCCACAGGCAAAGTTCTGCTGCAGGGACATTTGGGTCACGTAGTGTTGGTAATACGAGGCGATCTCTGCAGGTGTGGCGCGGTCGTTTCGCACATTTCTGTCAGCGAACACAATCAGAAAAGATGACAGCATCAGGACCAACAGAACCCCAGCCTCACCAGAAAGTGAAATCTGATCAGAAGAGTTTTAAAGAAACATCTGGGTCATGGACCACGGAGAGGCCGCCAACATCTGGGTCATGGACCACAGGACACATTCATGATAAGATAAGGCTTTACTCAATTCCACACCGGGGGAAATTCAGTAAATGAATGACAACCTTTTTTTTGTTTTAATCTATTTGTTTTTCTTTTATTATATTATTTTCTTTTAAGTTTTTAATTTATTTTAGGTTGATTTATTTTAAATGCTGTTAACTGAGTCAATTCCAGCTATTAGATTTGAGTCTTTGTTTCTGGCCAAAGGGAGGCACTCGGGTAATAGTAACTAAGTTTCCTGCCAAACTGATTGACTGCAGATGACATTGAAACAAGTCAAACATTTGCTGACATAGCCGAAGGATGATTCAATCCAAGGGATGGAAACTCACACTGGAACAGAACCGTCACCCTGGGAGCACACACACACACACACACACACACACACACACACAATCTAAAGCCATTAACCCGAGAACTGTTTAAAGTATTTGTTTTTCCAGTGGAGGATGCCTCAAGGTGGGTTCCACACCTGAGCACATCAGTTCGCCACCCGCAGCGCTCCATCACCTACACCTGGGTTTGACATGGTGCACAGACCTGCGTTTGTCTCTCATCCACTCCTTCAGTTTGAGTCCAGGCAGCTCCATCCAGTTGGCCAGACTAAGGGTGAGCATGGACCCCTCCATGGCCTAGAACCAGAACACAGTCACACTGTGAGATGGATGTGGTCAGCCACAGCAGTGAGAGATAAAAGATGGCTCCTGGACACTAAATGAAAGAAATGAGTGATCACACGACAGACTGGAAAAACCTGGTGTAAAGACCAAAAATAAACATTTAACATTTTAAAGATGTTTGACTTTAAGCTCAAAGGCTGTATTATTGGAAGTCCAAAGAACATCTTCAGGTGGAACCCAGAAGGTGTTCATCTCTAGTTCTAGTTCCCATTGCTACATCATGGTTCCTTACATGCCAGGCTCCTCCACCTCTAGTTCCCATTGCTACATAATGGTTCCTTACATGCCAGGCTCCTCCAGGGGGACCCTTCCCCAGGACCAGGTGTGGGATGGACCTCTCTGGCTCATATCTCCACTCCAGAGGAGAGCTATGGTCCAGGCCAAAATCACTGTCAGGGAGCAGCAGAGAATCAAAGAGCACAGCTACAGGGTTGGACGATCTGCCTTCTAGACCCTCGCACAGATAGTCCAGATCCTGGAAGAAAAGACCAGAGACTTAGTGAAACTGAGGCTATAGACGACAATTCTGAGCTCCAAAAACACTATGTCCTCGTAACTGAGAATTGAAGAAAAACGTCCTGTTTAAATAATAAATAATACAGAAGCCTTCTGCTAAAAAAAAAAATAAATCTGCAATCAATGAACAACGCAATCAGTCAGCCAACAAACAAACCCACCAATCAATTAACAATACAATCAACCAACAGACCAATCAATAACGGTTGTCACCTGCTCCAGCAATGACAGCTGCGGCTTTTCTGCTAGCTTCCTGTGCAGCAATGGATTAGGGTGTGATGCCTCAGGTGACGGATAGGGGGTGTACCCTGACAACAGGTACGATAAACATATCCCTGAAGGACCGTTACCTAGAAAACACAGAGAAATGTGTTAAAAAAATGTGGAAAAAGTACCTGGAACTCAGGACAGTACCAGGAACAGCTGTGGCTACACTGTAAGTGGGTTTGTGTGTAAGTGTGTGTAATTCTTACCAATGATCACCACAGGTAAAACCTCTTCAGGAACGTCCTTATCGTTGAGATCCATTTGAACTACAAGGAAACAAAAAGTACAGTCACCGATAACAATCACATTATCAGGGAACTCTGCCCCTGCTGGAACATGAAACACACTGCAGACTGGACGGTGAAACTAAAGTGTTTACAGTAACATTTAGTTTTTATTCTGGTCTTTGATATTTATGATTATAAACACATTATTACTGTCATTCAGCTCCAGTCTGTGGCTGAGTGCGTATTGTTAAGAATCTCACAATTCGATTTTTTTTTAGGTCATAATATGGATTCAATCCGATATTGATCCAAATGCTTCGGTATTGATTCAGTATGAAGTAGGACTAGATAACTAATTCAAGTTACAGTACCAAATAATTTAGTAAAAACAATTATTAATTTAGTTCCACACCCATATGAACAGCCATGGTATAACTCATAGCATTTTTTAGCAATAAAACAACAGAAAATAAAGCATCAGCCCAATAATAATAGTGCATGACAGCACCCCCATTTGCCCTAGACATTGTGGTGGAGAGTACTCTATATTTTGGGGAGGCATTAAGACAACATGTTAGGCAGACAACCATAAACACAGAGGTCGAAGGTATCAAATTACATTTACTCACGTTACTGTAATTGAGTAGCTTTTCTGAGTAATTTATAATTTTTTAATTAGTTTCTGGTTGTAGGTCATTTTACTTTTACTCAAGTACATTTTGACTGACATTTTACTCAGTAAAAAAAAATTATATGCAGTGAAAAACAATCTGCGTTAACTAAAAGACAATTGCCTGGTCTGCAGATTTCCCACTATGTTAATGTAGCCAGATAACGCTGAATAAGAGACAGGCTGTAGCCTGTTGATGATGGCTGGTGCCGAACAAAAATGGAGCTTGAGGATTGCCAAGCAGAGTGCTTCCGTGGAGCGGATGAATCAGAAAGAGAAGGAAATCCTTGGCCATATCTCAGCCAGCTCTTTGTTTTCAAATGCAAACAACACAATAACTTTTTTGTGCAGTGCCAAATGTGCCTGCCCTGGCAGACAGAACTGTCGCTGTCAAAAGAATTCCACATCAAACGTGCAATAGCATGTGGTGGTAAGTATAACATACTTACCACCACTATACTTACTGTGCTTTTGTCTGTGTATCCCAACCATTATGTTTATTGAGGTTTTTTTTTTTATTTTCCTCAGTTAATTTTCACAGTGATAGCCCATCAAAATTACAGCTGAACTGGGTATGCAAACTTCGGAGGCCTATAAGAATTTAGGCTAAATATGATATAAAGATGATATATAATATGATAAAAGGATATTATGATGGTATTAAATATGAAGGCAGGCACCTCATGTTGTAGCCAGGAACAGCATCCAACATTCTAAGTTGTCATGTTGGCATTGGTGCATCAATATTTTTACCCACCCCTGACCTGAACCATCTTCCAGTGAATCAGCATCCCTTGTTGCTATGATAAAAATGTTAATCCTGTGGTTACAGCACTTGGTTCTTTGTTGTTGTTGTTGTTGTTTACAGACGGTTCATTAAAACGACAGGATCGGTGTGAAACCTCCTTTTTAGGGTTCTCATGGTCCTCCAGTGAAACCACCTTCACAGGTTCACAGCAGAACTGTCTGATCAGTCACACCAGACTTTAGAGCCAAAAGGGGTCTTGACTTCCTGTCAGCTGTGACTGCGGTAAGACAGGCTGCTTAACGGCCCAGTCACAGCCCTTATACAGGTTTCTCTGTGGGCAGTGTTCAGCCTGTTCAGGTTAACCCTGTTAAGGGCTAATTCAGCCTAGATGAAGGAGGCCGCCGCTGCTGCAACTGATGACCGGTCAGTAGGTGAAGAGAAGAACCAACAACAGTCACAGTCACACAGCATTCCTACACAGCTCCACATAACTCCACAAAAATGTGGTTCCATAGCGTAGCTGTTGGCACACCTGCCTTGCAAAAAATAAATATATATATAAATATAAATAAAAAATAGCAGGACATCCTAGGTTTGACTCCCAGTGGAACCACATATCCCTTATGGCACCCCCCTTGGTAGCCATACTCTGCTATAAATATCCTCATTGTGGGACGAAAAAAGGAATGCCATTCTAAGGGAGTGAATAAGGGACTCTGCTGCAGCTCTATCTACATAAAGGAGGGCACAGAGCCAAGAACATTCACAAATCTGCAGAGTCATGGTGACACAGAGCTGGAGCGAGACATGTGCAGGATAGAAAAGAAGATAACTGGAAAAGTGGAGTAGAGCAGAAGCTGGCCACAAACACATACACACATTCTTCTCTTCACGGCTGAGAATGGAGAAACAAAGCAGAAGCCATGTCCACTTGAAATGCAGCCTGACGTTCAGCCTCCACCATAGAGAACCCTATGGCTACGCTGCTGACGACGACCTAACGTTACCCTAGAGACGACTCGGTTCATCTGCCACCTGCAGTGGCCCACAGTTAATGGGGTTTTAATTAACTGGCCAGGGATGTACAGAGTTCAGAGCTCTGTTTAACCGTTAGACAGAGGTTTTTAATACAGTGGATCAGCAGATTCTGCCAGACACGCGCACACAGGCACGCGCAGATAGGCATAACCTGCCTCACACAAACTCCACAGTGAAAGTACGTTATTTTAGCGCAGAGATACTGGTGATGCTGGTCCACCTGTGTCCCTTTGCTCAGTTTGTGTCTTCTTCTGTGAAATGACACCCTGAGAACCTGGTTAACTGTTTTAACGGGCTCTACACTTACAGAACAAACTGCTCGAATCTTCTTTTTGTCATGTCTGGAGGTCGTGCACCGTCTTCCACTTCTTTTAAAAACATGCTAACGAAACCCCATCAAACTAAGTCAAATGCGTGTTTTACACGCGAGTGAAGATGTTGTTTCTAATATGTTAGGCCAGCTCTGCAGCTCTGCTTTTATGAGAATGTGTCGGGAATCCTACTGACACGAACGAGAGCCCACCCACCGGCCGACCGACCCACGGCGTCAGACACGTCAGTTACGTCAGCTTCTGCACATTGACTGAAGAACCACAGAAAATAAAGATTTGATCACATTTTAACAAACCACTAAAAGAAGGACAAATGGAGATGCGTGTGTCTGTGGTTGTTGATAAAGGCGTCGCTTTGTTTAGAGGAAATTAAGCTTTTTACTCACATTCCAGAAATGGCGGCTCAGACTCCGACATGAATGAAAACTGATTCTTTTTCTTCTTCGCCCGTGTGTTTTCCAACTTTGTCCTTCCTGTTTTTCTGCAAACCCTCTGTCATTCGTTCCGCTTAGTTCGTCTTCTTCTATACATGTGTAACAGGACTCGGACCTTTCATACCGCGGCCGCACGCGCATATACAGCTTTTATACCATCGTCAAAGGCCGCAGCCAATCAGAGGCCTAGAGGCTGCCGGCGCGACTGCCTCTTCCTCCTCGCTTACCCACCACAGCGCACTGACGTCACAGACAAAGATCGTCCGACCGAAGCTGAATGGCGGAAAAGGCCGAATGTGGAACTTTTGTATAACGGCTAAGATGGGAGGAGGCAAAAGGAGTTCAGGAGGCGCCAAAAAAGTCTTATACAACAGTTTTTTTTATAAAGAGTTTTTGTCAGAATACTAATACCCCCTGCATTTCTATACGTTTATTATTCATAACTAGTCCTCTCTAACTCAGAAGAACTACTTTACCATTGAAAATTAATCATAATCATGATAGTTATTCCTACACCTGTACTGTTTAGACTGTAACGCCTTGACTATGCTGTAAATACCAGGGGTGGCAAATTGTTCCAGAAAGGACCGGTGTGGCTGCAGGTTTTTGTTCCAACCAAGCAGCAGCACTTGGCTCTTTTAATCAACTGATCTGAATCTCCAGAAAGCTGATTGGTCAGTCGCTGTGCTCTGGATAGGTTGGAACCAAAACCTGCAGCCACAGTGGCCCTTTGTAGAACAGTTTGCCACCCCTGCTGTATACTATAGTGTTTTATGTCAACTTTTACTCTGTCTTTCCTCTACTCTGCTTCCCCTCCCCCTCTTTTGAGACTTTGGGCTGAACTACTAAAACTGACTTGGTGTAACTAAATGGCAATGCAGAAGTTGCAAGTTGAACTTTACTCTACATTATGTCAGAGTTCATCTGACATAATACAACAGGCATCAGTGGAGTTTGAGCTGGAGTTGGAGCGACCCTTAATGAAGATGCCTCTGGGACAGTGAGCACCAGCCTGTGAGTCACAGTGTAGTCCTGTTTAGGAAGCAGCCTGTGTCTAGGTGTGAGCGTCACTGGGATCAGCTTTCACTGGCAGAGATCACAGCTGAGGATGAAGAGATTAAAGCCACACAAAGGCCGTAGTGAAAACAGAGCATTCCTCCTCTGGAACTGAAGGGATATTCAAACAAGACAGACTCACGATGATGTAAGGACGCACCGATAATTCTAGCCGCTTAACTGTTGTATCATCTTTAGACCATGCTTTAGGGTGAAGGGTGCTGGGATAAGGTACTGACCCTTGACCTTGGTTGGGACTACGGGTCAAAAATATTCTTTAGAGCAGTGTAGTTTGTTTCAGACAAAGTTTTTGCTGAGTCATTGTCCTTATACATATTTCCTGAGTCATGCTGGTCCTGACTGCCCATCGCATGGTACCAGGAAATGTTTGTATATTTAAAAAGGCTCTTTCATTCAGTGGGTTCAGTCCAACAGCAGGTTCTTACAAGCTCTCAGTAAACCACTTGACCTTTGACACAGTTATGGCCCACACCTACTCCTCCAGGTCTGTTCTATGCTGCTGAAATGAAGTATAACATGAATCTGATTATGTAAGACCAGTCTAACAGATCCGTGATCCACATGGATTGATAGGCAGGCACACAGACAGACAGAAAGATAGATAGATAGATAGATAGATAGATAGGTAGGTAGATAGATAGATAGATAGATAGGTAGGTAGGTAGGTAGGTAGGTAGGTAGGTAGGTAGGTAGGTAGGTAGGTAGGTAGGTAGGTTTGTTATGTGAACAAGTATATATATATATATATATATATAGAGAGAGAGAGAGAGAGAGAGAGAGGAGATAATCAATTAATTATGGGTTCAATGTCATTTCATTTAATTTACTCCTTTTTTACATTGTTTGGTACTAGTGGAAATAATAAGATTTCTTGATTCTGGATTCTTCTTGAGTCTTGACTGAGCCCAAAACTCAGTGTCCACAATTCCCTGTGAGTCCACTCCTCTTGTCTTGTTTGTTACTATTTCAAAGTCAATGTCAGAGGACGAATAAAATCTGATCTAACTTTCTGCTGGCTCAAAATCTGGCCTCAACTGGATGTAAACATGGACATGAACTGGGCCTTCATAAAATTATGGAAAATCTAAGATTATCTTGTCCCACTTTCACTTACTGTCACATGCTATCCCATGTTTGATGAGGAAGTTTCGACATCAACAGCTCTATCCGCTCGAGCAGGCACATTTTGTACTGCACGATAGCGTTTTTGCCTTTTGAAAACATTTTTGCCTTTTGAAAACATTTGAAAACAAAGAGCTGGCTGAGCTCTGGCCAAAGATTTCCTTCTCTTTCTGAGTCATCTGCTCCAGGGAGCACTCTGCTTGGCAATCCTCAACCACCATTTATTGTTTGGCACCAGCCATCATCCAACGACAGGATAGAGCCTGTCTTATATTCAACGTTATCTGGCTACATTTCCAGGTTCTTTTTAAATGTAGCAAAGTAAAATACTTAAGTGAAAATGTACTTCAGTAAAAGTAAAATGACCTATTCCCGAAACTGCTTAAAAGTTACAAATTACTCACAAAACCGACTCAAATTGCAGCAACTTGAATAGATGTAATTCGTAAGCTATTGCTCATTCCTGATACTGGAAAGCAGACTCAGTGAGTTCAGAACACCAGGGGATTACAGTCCTGTGTGTTTGTGTGTTGACCCATGACACCGGGTCAAAGGGTTCGTACATGTGGAGGGAGCGTGTCTTGACATGTCTTTGGAGGCTACGGTTTTAACAGCATCACTTCTGGTTTGACTTGTGACAGTTATTTTCCAGTGAATGTCCATACTGACTTTTAACTGTACTGACTTTTAACTGTACTGTGAAATGAGGAGTAGCCTTCCAGACCCAAGTCTGCTTCCTTAACCACTAAGTTAAGTGCCCCCTCTGTAGTTTTCCAAATTTGGCCCAGTTTGTTTTTATTACCTTGATTAAGGTTAAGGTTTAAGTTAAGGTTGAACTGTTATTTTTGAATTATTGCATTGCAGCAGCATAGGAGACAGAGGCGAGACTGTACAAAAGAAAGTTACATATTAAAACACAACAACTAGATCAAGGGGAGGAAAAAAACGACTAAATCCTAAAGAAAAGATGTAAAGTGCAGAATAATTAGAATACGATGTATGACCATTTGACAGTTATTGAACATGTTATTTACATGAGCAGAATATATTGCACTAACAAACCTGTAATACAAGACCGAGTTGTCCATGATGAGATTTAGCTCTGCTAAAATCCTTCTCTCCAGGACTGAGCTGGCTCTTCACACCAGTCTGACACCAGACAGTTCCTTTCCCTCTCCGAACATCCGCCCGCCCACAAGACAACGCCATAGGCAGAAGTCACCAGTGTCATAGAATGTTTTCAGCAGAGTCCTGCACACTCGGTTCCCATCAGCATGTGGAGACGACTTTGGTCCTTTCTGTACAGGACACCTGTGTGTGTTGGCCAGTCCAGTTTGTCATTGAGGTGTATACTCCAGATCATTGTTCTCTGATACAATGGCCGAGTTGTCAGAGAACTCCCGGAGACGAACAAGAGTCCGAGTTGTAGGTGAAGTCTGAGGTGTCCAGGGTTGAAAAGAAACAACCTCATCTAACCCGGTCTCATTTACTGTGGCCTGTTGGTGAGGTAGTTTATGGTCTACTTGGTCAAGGAGTTGTCCACACCCCCCCCCCCACCCCCCCCCCGCCCCCCCCCCCCCCCCCCCCCCGCCCACGCACACACACA
>NC_024317.1:20078455-20086946 GCF_000523025.1 Cynoglossus semilaevis
TCAAGTCCCAAGTCCTGCCGTTTCTGTTTCGAGTCCTTTCTAGTCCTTTTCAAACAAACTAACAATATATTTACACAGATCACTTTGGGTTTTGGAGAAAGTCTCGAGTCATGTCGAGTCAAAGGGCTCGAGTCCAAGTGAAGTCACGAGTCATTGATGTTAAAGTCCAAGTCGAGTGGCAAGTCTCTTTACATTTGGTCAAGTCGAGTCTAAAGTCATCAAATTGATGACTCGAGTCAGACTCGAGTCCAAGTCAAGCGACTCGAGTCCACACCTCTGCTAAATAGTGATAAAAGCACTAGAGAAGTCAAAGAACAAGATTCTTACCGTGCATCCAGCTGTGTCCAGATGGGAGAAGGATCGGAGAAGGAGGTAAATGATTGAACCAAGTGTTTAAATGTGGCCCATGTCTGGGCTTCAACTTTACTGTAAGAACCTATTTGTGTCTGTAGAAGAAGTTCTCCCCGTGTTCTGTTTCAACACCTGAATATCACATAAGCGACTATAGGGACCTGACATTTTGGTTTTTAGGCACACCTGCCGCCTACCGTACTAGTGTAGTGTACCAGTGTGCAGTCTCATGGTATGACCAGTACTTTTTGAGATAACTCAGCCTGCTCTTTAAGCCTTGATGCTAAATTAATATTCGAATCCAACCAATGTGAATTGTCACACACATTTGTATTGATTATAACTGTTTAATTGTTACATCCCTAGTGTCCAGCCTCTGAGTTGTCCGTCCAGAAAAATTCTGGTTGACATATAGTTTGTAGACTATAGGCTGGTATCAGTGTTAGCAGACTATTGTTTATGGAGTGACAGCTGGTAGATGGTTGAAAAACCAGTTGAACAGCCACACAGACAGTGGACAATAGCCAGCTGTTCAGGAGCATGAGCCAAAGTTGAAAGTTGAAAGTTAATGTATGGACAGACTCACAGTCAGAGGCCTGGTTGTCTAGTGATTGACTCTCAAAACAATAAACGAAATCAATCATTGAAAAACAAGAGGAACCAAAGAATCTGAAGGTTTAAACCAGAGATGTCAAACTCATTTTGGTTCACGGGCCAGATTCAACCCAATTAGATGTCAAGTGGGCCGGACCAGTACGATCATAACGTAATTAACCAAGAATCACATTGAGTCCATGTTTTTCCTCATTTGTTTTCATGCAAAGAATTACAAGTATATTTGATATTTATTTTTGTTTATGCATATTTAATTAAATATAATTATACAAAAACAAAAAAGCTGTATCTTTGACACCCCTGGTTTAAACAGACAAGAAACCGGACACCAGGGATCAGTACCTGAAGAAAACAGTGTCACAGGGTCACATGACCCTTCCTCTGCTCTAATGATCATATAACACGTTTTCCAGAGGAAGTGGAAAAACCAGAGGGGCGAGGGAGGAGGGTGTTCAGATTACATACACAACAACAACAAGGTGTGTTCAATCATGTGTGTCCTGATTCCCTTTTTTTTTCTGAAGTCATGATGACCAGCCAGAATATCATGGCCCTAGTCTTGCTGTTTTCAAAAGATCTTGAACAGCTGCTTGTGTCTCCCTAACGTTGTGACAACTTTTGTGACAAAAATGTGACCTCTGCTTTTAACCCATCACCACAGTGAACAGGGGGCAGCTTTAAGAACCCAGGGATCAGTGTGAGCACACCAATCTTCCGGACCTCAATCCGCTTCCTCAACCGTTAAGCCACGACGGATGATAACAGCAATGACAGCAAAGTGACAAGGACAGAACAGGGAAAATGCAGCATTGTGAAGTTTTGGTCAAGAACGCCTCGAAGTGTGTGTCGACCTTTGGTGCCCTCTGCAGGCAGCTTTGTGTATCACAGCTGTCAGAGCCACGCCCTCAGACAACTGCAACTGTCTGTTGTAGTACGTGAAACAGTGTTTACTTTGAACCGTTAGCACTAAGGTGTATCATTAGTCACAGTTCCTCTCTTCAACGCCAAGAGGGTCAGTTCAGGTTAGAACAATTCTTTTTCTTACACATTTGAATGTTTAAATTCTGCTCGATGACGTCACATTTTTCGCTGTTAAATTCAAACTATGTTCATTTTACCAGAAAAATCGATGTTTGTTACGTTACATCGGGCTTCGTTTTAAATCTCATTTAAATCGAAGCCGTAAACAATCCAAACTCAATGACATGTTCTCTTTGTATCTGCTGTTGAATCTTATTTTCTGAACTTACTGGTGACAGGTGACGCCATTCAGAGTAACCTGAAATGACCTTTCCATTTTGTGTCTTAATAAACAAAACGAATAAAGAGTTTAAAAAGTCAACCTACAAACAGAATGCAAATGGAAAATGACCTCCTCATCACACACACACAGGGGTAAAAAAACAAAACCATTTTGTTGACATGAACAAACGTCTGACCACAGTATCACACACCGTAAAACACCGTAAAGACTTAAACACGCAGTTATCGTCTCGGGGACATTGTGAAGGCGTTTTTGTCCCTCGTTGAGCAATCTGCGAGGAAACAGGAAGAGGGGGAGGATCCGAGTTCACGAGATGACGTTATAACTTTTTACTGGTAGAACTTGGATCCAAACCAAAGGCTGAAGACTTTGAGTAGAAAACTGATGGCGCTGTGATCTGAGATCTTTACTAACCTGAGGTTGTCAGTAATCAGAAGGGGAAACAACAGTCTGTTAGAGGAGTTCTGATCTGGTTCAGTCTGGTATAATGTGGTCTGTTCTGGTTCTGTTTGTTCTTGACCAGTCCAGTCTGTTCTGAAACCAAATGGGAAAGGACTGTCTTCATATATTTTTCTGTCTCTTTTATTATGATGAATATAGTTGTTATTATTATTAGACCATTTACATCATGTTGCTCACACACACAAACCTACCTGTGTAAGTGGCTCCTGTCTGCTGAGTGGTCACCAGGTCACATGATCATTTGGTCACACGTCCTTTCGGTGTTGTAGTTGTCATATTCACTCTGATCAAAGAGAAACCATTGATAACTGGCCCACTCCTCACTTGTGGGCCACGTCGATCTCTGTCATGTGGTTGGGCTGAGCCAATGAGCCAGACTTTGGACCAGTTGATCTGAACTTTGCTGGTCTGGACTGACTGTCTTCACTTTGGTCCTCCTGCAGGTCCAGAGGAGTCAAAGATCTTTGGAGCTGAAACATGTCTTCATCTGTAGCTACCACAGTGGGGGGGGTGATGGTTGTCACCCAGGTTCACCGTGCACCTGACGCTGCTGCCCAGGAGCAGCAGTACGTGGGCATCAGAAAGTTCAACAAAGGTCGACCACAGGTGCTCGGGGTAAGAGTGTGGAGGTTTAACAAACGAATGTATAATGAAACCCAAACAGCTGATTGGTCCAAGGTGTCTAATATGAACTTTTTGCCGATATTGTTCAAAATTAAATTTCTTGGCCGAAACCGAAAATTCTGTCAATTATTAGTAGCATTGCATATATGGCTATGACTGTGTACTAAACTTCAGTAAAATCAAGGCACTGCAATTGCATAAATGGCATATTAATGTTTCACAGAATAAAACAATTACAAAATTAATAAAAATACGTATTTAACACATTCGACCAGTGCACAATAGAAAATTCAAAATAAAATGTTAACCTTGACCCCAGGTTGATCCTGGTTTCTGCTATATGCAGCTAAGACTCCATTTTGAGAGGAAGCTTTCCTTCCACTCATATTCAGCATAGCAATCGGGGTGTTTGGATTTCAGTTGATAAATGAAACCCAACGTGGACACATCTTTTTGCAGATGCACCCCCACTTATCTCTGCTGCTGTGCTAAAAGGGAAACGAATTCAAACTTCAGGCTGCGTGTCGGCCGTTTGACCACCAGGGTCACCTGGTGCAGTAACCCGTGTAATCTGAGGAATAGAAGGAAAAAACGCGTGTCCCTGCGAGGCGTGGAGGCGTGGAGGGAGCGCCCTCGAGAAGCTAAAATTGTCTGACACCAGCTAACTTGAGTTTACTCTTTGTTTTGCTCTTTTCATGTGGCTGGTTTAAACTTAATTGCTTTTTTTTTTTTTCTCTTTCTTCTTCTTCTTCTCTCCTTTGGTCGTGCACGCCATGACAGACAAAAAGTCCAGTCCAGTCCATCCAGTGTTCTAGAATGTTGGTTTCTCTCTCTGTTTCAGTACATCGCTGCTGGATCTCTGACTGTAGCTGCTGGGACTCGACTGACCAGCTGTCTGGTTAGTTTCACACCAGAACTCAGTGAGGAGATGCTGGAAGAAGAGTTTGACTGGTCACCTGACTGCTGTCTCTCTGCTGCCCCCACAGGTGAAAGCTGCCCTGATTGTCAGTGTGATAGCATCAGTTGCTGCCACCATCAGCACCATCATGTACATCATGGATGCCGTTATTATTCTTGGTTACGGCCGCTACACGTACCAGGTACCAGGTGCTCAGAAGCAGAACTGGGTTTTCTGTCTCACTGCTGACATGATCGTGTGTGTGTATGTGAAGAAACACGAAACCCAGGGAAAGGAACCCAGGAAAAGGATAAACGTTTTTTGTTCACATCACAAAAGAGTAAAAGGAATGTCTCTGAGGACAGACGTCACTCTTATTTATAGCATAAATTATGTCTTTGTCCCCTGTCTCCCGTGTCTCTGCCCAGAGTCGAATGCGGGGCGTCTCAGGCGTCCTTGCAGTTTTTAGTTTTCTGGAGCTGATTGTTGCCATCACTGTGGCAGGTTACGCCTGTAACGCCATCTGCTGCTGTAATGACGTAAGTGATCACTGATGAGTACGACTGTGATTATTTGAGCAGTTCCGTCTGTGTACACGTAGTATTACAGCCCCAAACTTTAATAATGAAATAAATACTGAACATTCATGGTGCGTCTTGTGAACTCACAGACTCCACTGTTGATAGTGGGGCCTTTTTTTAACTGCTTTTTTTTATTGTTCTGAGAGATAAATCAGTGTGTGTTTGTGTGTGTGTTCCAGCCTACAACAGTTCTGGTTGTACCTGCAGCAGCTGTGGCCTCTGGTGAATCTGCTGATGTGAACATGGAGCAGGTCAGTTCAACTTTGTGTTGTCAGTGAGGCCATAACATGACCATCACAGGGGGTGATGGACCATAGAGAAAGTCCACCATAGTCCATAGAGAAAAACAGTGATTTCACCTCACAGGTACACAGAAGCTGCTGGTCCTCTACTGCCTCCTGTGGTCTGTTTGTGTGACATGGTTTAATCGGAACAATGTGTTACAAACAGTGAAGTCGCAGAGAAACACATTTTGAACTTAGTGATGGAGGCAGCAGTTGATCAACAACTGCTGAGTCTGAGAGAGAAAACCACTAGTTCTCTCTTTAATGGGAATCAAATTAATAAACCCGTTCTTGAGAAAGGCGAGCCCCTCCATCTGTCAGGCTGTGGTCACATGGTGTACACACACAGACTTTTAACATTTTGCTGTCGTGTTATTACAGGTGCAGTTTTTCAAAAGCTCAGAAGAAGATGAGACCGTGGCTCGCCCTCCACCATATTCAGCAATGTGATCACCTGACCTGACTGCACCGATCTGACCATCAGACAACACCAAGATTCTCTTCACATGTCCACCTTCACTGTTATCATTTCATGTTGTTCATCAACAGAGTCAGAACTAACACCAAACTCACTAACCTAACATTTTTTCTCGTATTAAATGTTTCTATGAACACAGCACTCAATTTTTATCTATTTTTGGAACCAGCAGCCAGAGAAAACATCCACTTAAACTGGTATGATTGCAGGCTGGTTCTTCAGAGAGCACCAGGGTTTTCATACTCCAGAACGGAACCAGAGCCAGAACAAGAATTATGTCTGTTTGAAAACACTGTGAGATTTATATCAGATCCTTTGAAGTAAGTTTTGCTTCAAATGCACCATTTTGTGCCACTGTTGTTAAAGACAAAAGTTTCAGTTCAAAGTTTTTGACAGATTTTCTAGGTTACGTTTCTAAAGAAGGCTCATTGAAGGATTTGATTTAACATAGAAACCATTTTATTGGTCGGTCTGACCTGTTGAGTGTTCTCTTTTTTAAAGACTTTTTTTATACTTTTGTATTTTTTTATATTTTCACATATTTTTATGTACCCTTCATTTCCAACATTTGTTGTGATTAAAGCAAAGGAAAAAACCCATAGTATGTGTGTTTTAATGCATATATATTTTTATGACCAAACATGATCACATCACAGGAAGGAAAAAGTCATTTTTTTAAAGATGCATCTCAGTTCAATGATCAGCTGACCTTCGATGGCATGAACCTGTCCAGGCCCGTCCTGAAGGTAAGACGCCTGTCTGCTGCCACAGCCCCACCTGGTCTGAACAAGGGAGGTGAACCAGAAGAAATCCAGAACAGGACTAGCTTGAAGGCAGTCAGATGAATGTAAGTAAACGTTAAGGTAAATCTTAGTGCCTTATGATTAAACTAGCAGTACAATTATTCTATCATAAAAGTTAAGCTTCAAGAATGGAAAACTACTGAGCGTTTGTGTGACAAAGAGTGGAAAATGTACTTTCCCGTTGTTAAGGATATAGGGCAGAACAACCTGGCAGCTGGGGAACAAAACAACTTCCCATTGTATTGTGTATGTCTGAGTGATAAAGGTCAGAGTAACTATTGAGTTTTAGGACAGACGCCCCAGCAACAGCAGCAGAAGTGGAGTCAGAGCCCAAGAAGAAAGACAAGGCCATCCAATCAGAAGAGGACAACGTTTGCGTCTGTTACGCTTCAAAACCTGGGTCTGGGAAAGAAAGTCCGTCAGACATCGTGAACTGACTTCTTGTCATCCTGTTTGTCAGGGACAAGATTTGACGTAGATTTGACCCAGAGCTCTGTGACTGCCTATTTTGCTGATTCTTTAATAAACATGAGTTAAGCCTAAATATCTTCTCCCATGTGCTCCATAAAAGAACACAAGGGATCTGACTCTGAAATCAGAGAGATTTCAGTAGAATGAGCCGAACCCAAAATGAAATAAGAGAGTTGACAACTGGAAGATAAACTGTTGTGGAAACAAGTATTGGACTTGAAGACTGGAGGAGGCTGTTGAACATGTACAACCTCATGATTGGACTTTTGTCTTAGATTTTCATCCAAGACAGGATAATATAAAAATATATATGCACTAAAACACACATACGATACACACGCTACTATTTTCTTTGCTTTAATAACAACAAATGTTAGAAATGAAGGGCACATAAAAATATATGTGAAAATATAAAAAATACAAAAGGATAAAAAAATAATGTCTTTAAAAAAGAGAACACTCAACAGGTCAGACCGACCAATAAAATGGTTTCTAACTTAAATCAAATCCTCCAATGAGGAAACTTTAGAAACGTAACCTCTAAAAAAAATCTGTCACAAACTTTTGACTAAAATCTTTGTCTTCAACAACAGTGGCACAAAATGGTGCACTCTGAAGAACCAGCTGATGTTTTCTCTGGCTGCTGGTTCCAAAAACAGATAAACATTGAGTGCTGTGTTCATAGAAACATTTAATATGAGAAAAAAAAGGCAGACCAGCCCATGACCTTTGACCTCTGAAAGTAGAAGTATCCTTTTGTTTTTAGTGTTAGTTTGGTGTTAGTTCTGACTCTGTTGATGAACAACATGAAATGATAACAGTGTAGGTGGACATGTGAAGCTAATCTTGGTGTTGTCTGATGGTCAGATCGGTGCAGTCAGGTCAGGTGATCACACAGTTGAATAAGGTGGAGGTTGAGCCATGGTCTCATCTTCTTCTGAACTTTTGAGAAACTGCACCTGTAAAAAAAACACGTTAAAAGCTGCTTTAGTACTGAGTCTGTGTCTACACCAGAGATGTCAAACTCATTTTGGTTCACGGGCCAGATTCAACCCAATTAGATGTCAAGTGGGCCGGACCAGTACGATCATAATGTAATTAACCAAGAATCACATTGAGTCCATGTTTTTCCTCATTTGTTTTCATGCAAAGAATTACAAGTATATTTGATATTTATTTTTGTTTATGCATATTTAATTAAATATAATTATACAAAAACAATACCCTGAACATGTGTATATGTGTTTGTCTATTTTTTTTAAAGCAACAAGCGGGCCGTATTGAACAACCTAGCGGGCCAGTTCTGGCCCCCGGGCCGTATGTTTGACACCCCTGGTCTACACCATGTGACCACAGCCCGACAAATCCTCTCCTTTCTCAAGAACGGGTTTATTAATTTGATTCCAATTCAATCTTATACAGAAAACTGTAGTTTGAGTATCCGAATAAACCAAGGAGCTATATTGTCGGGAGCTTAAAGCCCCTGGTAGGGTCCCCCAAGGCAAACAGGTCCCAGGCGATGGATCAGACTAAGAGTGGTTCAAACTACCCTTGATGAAGAAAAGATCAAAAACAAAGAAGCTCACGCCCAGATTGGCGGCACCAGGATCACACTATGGAGCCTGGCACAGGGCTGGAGATCGACAGGGGGGAGACTGCG
>NC_024317.1:20089977-20099133 GCF_000523025.1 Cynoglossus semilaevis
TACTAATAATTGACAGAATTTTCGGTTTCGGCCAAGAAATTTAATTTTGAACAATATCGGCAAAAAGTTCATATTAGACACCTTGGACCAATCAGCTGTTTGGGTTTCATTATACATTCGTTTGTTAAACCTCCACACTCTTACCCCGAGCACCTGTGGTTGAGCTTTGTTGAACTTTCTGATGCCCACGTACTGCTGCTCCTGGGCAGTGCCAGCAGCAGCGTCAGGTGCACGGTGAACCTGGGTGACAACCACCACCCCCCCCACTGTGGTAGCTACAGATGAAGACATGTTTCAGCTCCAAAGATCTTTGACTCCTCTGGACCTGCAGGAGGACCAAAGTGAAGACAGTCAGTCCAGACCAGCAAAGTTCAGATCAACTGGTCCAAAGTCTGGCTCATTGGCTCAGCCCAACCACATGACAGAGATCGACGTGGCCCACAGGTGAGGAGTGGGCCAGTTATCAATGGTTTCTCTTTGATCAGAGTGAATATGACAACTACAACACCGAAAGGACGTGTGACCAAATGATCATGTGACCTGGTGACCACTCAGCAGACAGGAGCCACTTACACAGGTAGGTTTGTGTGTGTGAGCAACATGATGTAAATGGTCTAATAATAATAACAACTATATTCATCATAATAAAAGAGACAGAAAAATATATGAAGACAGTCCTTTCCCATTTGGTTTCAGAACAGACTGGACTGGTCAAGAACAAACAGAACCAGAACAGACCACATTATACCAGACTGAACCAGATCAGAACTCCTCTAACAGACTGTTGTTTCCCCTTCTGATTACTGACAACCTCAGGTTAGTAAAGATCTCAGATCACAGCGCCATCAGTTTTCTACTCAAAGTCTTCAGCCTTTGGTTTGGATCCAAGTTCTACCAGTAAAAAGTTATAACGTCATCTCATGAACTCGGATTCCCCCCCCCTTCCTGTTTCCTCACAAACATTTCCTCAATGAGGGACAAAACCAAGATTTCAAAAGACGTAAGTTCATGTTAACAAAATGTTTTTTGTTTGTTTTTTACATTTGTGTTTGTGTGAAGTGGATTGGTGTCTCTTCTGTGCGCAGCTATGAAAACTTAGACTGCGACTATACACGAGGCTCACACGACCAATTAACCATCATAAGTCCTTTGCATTCTTTTTGTTTCAGTTGTTTAAGTTTTAAACTTTTTATTCGTTTTGTTTATTAGGGTATAAAATGGAAAAGGTCATTTTAGGTAACAACGAATGACACCTTACCAGTAACCGTGTAGTTCAAACTCAGCAGCAGATAAAGAGGGTACAAGTTATTGAGTTTTGAATATTTGCGGCTTTATTTTAAAGGTCCCGCTCCAGGTTACATCAAGTTTTCTGGTCAAATTCACTTTGTTTGAATGCATTAATTTAATTAATTGATTTTTTCAATAGCGTGTTTTTTTTAATGTGACGTCACCGAGCAGAACTTTAAACACTCAAATGTGAAACGGGAAAAAAAAAGAATTGTTCTTCTACCCTCTTGGCGTTGAAGAGAGGAACTGTGACTAATGATACACCTTAGTGCTAACGGTTCAAAGTAAACACTGTTTCACGTACTACAACAGACAGTTGCAGTTGTCTGAGGGCGTGGCTCTGACAGTAGCTGTGATACACAAAGCTGCCTGCAGAGGGCACTAAAGGTCGACACACATTTGAAGGCGACTTCAGTCATTGACCGAAAGTTTAGAATGCATCTTTCCCTGTTTTGCCACTTGTTACTGTCATCCACATCATCATCATCATCGACGTCCTTAAACGTTAGAAGACTCTACTCTACACATAGGCAGGCTGTTATCTTCAAGAACCTTTGACAACACCAGTATTAGGGCCATGATATTCTGGACTGGCCATCATGGCTCCAGCAGAAAAAGTGAATCAGGACACAAATACACACACCTTGCTATTTCAGTGACGTGCGGTCAGGGGAGACAGTGCCTCACCTGCCATCATGATAAAAAAAACCGGTACATATAATAAATATTAATATTTTCCACTGGTCTATGTTAATGATGCATTTCCAGTATGACCCTACATATTTTGACATTACAAGTCGAAAAAAAAAAACAAAACAGGAAAGATGCATTCTAAACTTTCGGTCAATGACTGAAGTCGCCTTCAAATGTGTGTCGACCTCTAGTGCCCTCTGCAGGCAGCTTTGTGCATCACAGCTACTGTCAAAGCCACGCCCTCAACCCCAACTGTCAGTTGTACGTGAAACAGTGTATAAATTGAACCGTTAGCACTGAAGTCTTAGCTGTAATCATTCGTCACAGTCCGCTGCCTTCAACGCCAGGAGGGTCCGTTCAGGTGAGAACAATTCTTTTCATTTTGTTCTCACTGAATGTTTCACATTTGAGTGTTTCAGTTCTGCTCGGTGACGTCACGTTTTAAAAGACGCTGTTAAAAACATAGTTTAATTAATTTATTAATTCAAACAAAGTGAACTAGAAAACTCGATGTAACCTGAGCGGGACCTTTAAAATGAAGCCGTAAATCATTAAAAACTCAGTAACTTGTACCCTCCGTGTCTGCTGTTGAATTTGAATTCTTTGAACTTTACGCGGTTACTGGTAAGTAAACAAAACAAATAAAAAAGTTTAAAACTTTAACTTAAACAGAATGCAAAGGACTTATGATGGTAAATTGGTCACGTGACCCTCGTTTATCGTCGCAGTCCAAGTCTTCATAGCTGCGTACAGAAGAGACCCCAATCCACTTCCCCATATCACACACACACTCAAGGTAAAAACAAAAAAACAAACAAACAAAAAAAAAAAAAAACAAAATTGGAAAAATACATTTTGTTAACATGAACTTACGTCTTTTGAAATCTTGGTTTTGTCCCACATTGAGCAATCTGTGAGGAAACAGGAAGAGGGTTCATGAGATGACGTTATAACTTTTTACTGGTAGAACTTGGATCCAAACCAAAGGCTGAAAACTTTGAGTAGAAAACTGATGGCGCTGTGATCTGAGATCTTTACTAACCTGAGGTTGTCAGTAATCAGAAGGGGAAACAACAGTCTGTTAGAGGAGTTCTGATCTGGTTCAGTCTGGTATAATGTGGTCTGTTCTGGTTCTGTTTGTTCTTGACCAGTCCAGTCTGTTCTGAAACCAAATGGGAAAGGACTGTCTTCATATATTTTTCTGTCTCTTTTATTATGATGAATATAGTTGTTATTATTATTAGACCATTTACATCATTGATAACTGGCCCACTCCTCACCTGTGGGCCACGTCGATCTCTGTCATGTGGTTGGGCTGAGCCAATGAGCCAGACTTTGGACCAGTTGATCTGAACTTTGCTGGTCTGGACTGACTGTCTTCACTTTGGTCCTCCTGCAGGTCCAGAGGAGTCAAAGATCTTTGGAGCTGAAACATGTCTTCATCTGTAGCTACCACAGTGGGGGGGGTGGTGGTTGTCACCCAGGTTCACCGTGCACCTGACGCTGCTGCTGGCACTGCCCAGGAGCAGCAGTACGTGGGCATCAGAAAGTTCAACAAAGGTCGACCACAGGTGCTCGGGGTAAGAGTGTGGAGGTTTAACAAACGAATGTATAATGAAACCCAAACAGCTAATTGGTCCGATATTGTTCAAACACTTTGTGCAGCATTTAAAGTAATCAAAAATTAATTGTGTAGGACAGTCTAATATAATGACAACTGCTCATTTCTATTAGGTACAAACATCGTTTTAGGAATGAGGAAATGTGTGTTTGCATATCAGATTATTTTCTTTTTAATAAATATTTCAGTTGCTTTTATGTGTAATGACGATGTAATCATTATTTAGTAGGATGGAACAAAACACGTGTCTTTTTAAGCTTTTAGTGCTCATTTGGGATTGAACCAGTTGTCAGTGATTCAATCATGCTCCTGAGAGGTTGATGTGGCTTCAGTTGTCCACAAGATGTCACCGTCACTGAAGCCTTGAAGCTTTGAATCTCTTTGGGCACAATTGTTAAGAAAGTCTCAGTGCTTCATGCGGCGTCACCTGCCCATCACTAGATTCTAGCATATTTGGCGAAACCCAGGCATGACGTTATCAAGTTTTCATTATCTAAGAAAAAATGGATAACGATTCTTATCTTATATATTATATTATTCTTCATAAATTTGCTGATATTTGGTAAATAACATCACTCAACAGATATTATTATGCCGTGTACAGATGAATATCTTCTCCTCCTCCTCTTCTCAGACCATTCAGATTATGGTGGGCGTGGTGGTCTTGCTGCTGGGGATCATCGTGATACCTTCTGGTTTGACCATTGGAGTTTTCACCGGCTCCTTCGCTTGGGGAGCTGCTCTGGTAATTCACACCCTGCCACCTCATGATCAGAACTGCCCACTGGACTCCAATTACACTGTCTAAACGCTGTCTAAACAATCAGTTACTAAAACTGTCTCCCAGTACTGAATGTGCAGTGAGAACTAGCCTGAGACAGGGGGACAACAAAAAGAACAATTCTTTTTAATTCCATGGATTCTGGTCATATCTTTATGTCGCTGTTAGACTTTAATAGTGGAACGCAGGCATGCTCAAAGTTCGGCCCCCGGACCAAATTTGGCCCGTCTCTAAATTTCCACCGGGCCCGAAGCGTCTGTCATAAAATCAATATCATGTGACCCGCCAGCACGGTTGCCCACATTAATGAATACACGCGTACAAAAAAAACATTTTATATTTCACCAGATGATGGCAGAAGACTTCTGGCCTGCCAGCATGGTTGCCCACATTAAATAATACACAAGTACAAAAAAGCAATTTTATATTTCACCAGAAGATGGCAGTAGACTTGTAGCCTGCATGGATTGCATTGATTTTTTTTTTTGTCATGATCAAAATCATCCATCTATCCGGACAAGATTAGGTGATTCTCTCCTGTGTGACATCTTGCGCATCAAAACCACTATTTTTGAGCATGCCAGACTTGCCTTGTTTACTGCAACGAATATAGAAGTGTATTGCTGCCACACTGAGGGAAGAAAGGGGGACTGTCACGTAATTATGTGATCAATTTATTGTTATATTTATTGTCCTTATGTGTGCCACGGCAGTAAGCGAATGGTCCTGTTTTGGCCAGTTACACAGTCTGCTTTAAGCCACTCAGGCTGAATAAATGAATGAATGAATGAAAGTCCACCTGCTAGGTAAGAATATGGCTCATTTACACAATTCAGTTGAATTATACTTTACGCTTGGCTTGAGACATGGTGAGATTGTACACTTATTGGGCCCAGTGGATGAAATTTATATCATTATTCGTACTCTCAGAAGGATTTTGAAACACGCAGATTTTTAAAGCAGTAACTGGCCAAAACCAGTCCATTCGCTTACGGCCGCGTCACACATATTGGCTTCCGAATATTGTTATAACAATAAACGTATCATGTAATAACATGAAACTTATCCAAAGAAAAGGTGAAACTAAACCCATAATTACGTGATACTGAACCCACTTATTACGTAATAACCTGAAACGCATCACGTAATAACGTGAACCTTATCACATAATTATAGGGATACTGAGTCTCTTTTTTTCTCTGTGTGGCAGCAATACGCTTCCGTAATGTCATGATCAAAATCATCCATCTATCCATCTTCGTCCACTTAAAAACTTTGGTATGTGAGCTAAAATCACTGATTTTTTCTATGGACTTTGGTCTATGAGCTAAAATCACTGATTTTTTCTATGGACTTTGGTCTATGAGCTAAAATCACTGATTTTTTCTATGGACTTTGGTCTAGAGCTAAAATCACTGATTTTTCTCTATGGACTTTGGTCTGATCTAAAATCACTGATTTTCTCTAGGGACTTTGGTCTAGAGCTAAAATCACTGATTTTCCCTATGGACTCTGGTCTAGAGCTAAAATCACTGATTTTCCCTATGGACTTTGGCCTGTTAGCTAAAATCACTGATTTTTCTCTATGGACTTTGGTGACAGAATTCAAGCCATAATGACAAAAATGACGAAAATGGTCTCCAGTCACTTTCAGAGTTTCTTGTGGTCACTCTGTGATCTGACCCAGCTCTACAACCCAGAGTGTCCAGTCCAGTCCATCCAGTGTTCTAGAATGTTGGTTTCTCTCTCTGTTTCAGTACATCGCTGCTGGATCTCTGACTGTAGCTGCTGGGACTCGACTGACCAGCTGTCTGGTTAGTTTCACACCAGAACTCAGTGAGGAGATGCTGGAAGAAGAGTTTGACTGGTCACCTGACTGCTGTCTCTCTGCTGCCCCCACAGGTGAAAGCTGCCCTGATTGTCAGTGTGATAGCATCAGTTGCTGCCACCATCAGCACCATCATGTACATCATGGATGCCGTTATTATTCTTGGTTACGGCCGCTACACGTACCAGGTACCAGGTGCTCAGAAGCAGAACTGGGTTTTCTGTCTCACTGCTGACATGATCGTGTGTGTGTATGTGAAGAAACTGGAAACCCAGGAAAAGGATAAACGTTTTTTGTTCACATCACAAAAGAGTAAAAGGAATGTCTCTGAGGACAGACGTCACTCTTATTTATAGCATAAATTATGTCTTTGTCCCCTGTCTCCCGTGTCTCTGCCCAGAGTCGAATGCGGGGCGTCTCAGGCGTCCTTGCAGTTTTTAGTTTTCTGGAGCTGATTGTTGCCATCACTGTGGCAGGTTACGCCTGTAACGCCATCTGCTGCTGTAATGACGTAAGTGATCACTGATGAGTACGACTGTGATTATTTGAGCAGTTCCGTCTGTGTACACGTAGTATTACAGCCCCAAACTTTAATAATGAAATAAATACTGAACATATCTGCTGCTGTAATGACGTAAGTGATCACTGATGAGTATGACTGTGATCAGAAGGAGTTTGTTTGTACATAAAAAATATATATAAATGAGGAACAGGTGTGTATTTGTGCCGAGCAGTTCCGTCTGTGTACACGTAGTATTACAGCCCAAACTTTAATAATGAAATAAATACTGAACATCATGGTGCGTCTTGTGAACTCACAGACTCCACTGTTGATAGTGGGGCCTTTTTTTAAACTGCTTTTTTTTTATTCTTCTGAGAGATAAATCAGTGTGTGTTTGTGTGTGTGTTCCAGCCTACAACAGTTCTGGTTGTACCTGCAGCAGCTGTGGCCTCTGGTGAATCTGCTGATGTGAACATGGAGCAGGTCAGTTCAACTTTGTGTTGTCAGTGAGGCCATAACATGACCATCACAGGGGGTGATGGACCATAGAGAAAGTCCACCATAGTCCATAGAGAAAATCAGTGATTTCACCTCACAGGTACACAGTAGCTGCTGGTCCTCTACTGCCTCCTGTGGTCTGTTTGTGTGACATGGTTTAATCGGAACAATGTGTTACAAACAGTGAAGTCGCAGAGAAACACATTTTGAACTTAGTGATGGAGGCAGCAGTTGATCAACAACTGCTGAGTCTGAGAGAGAAAACCACTAGTTCTCTCTTTAATGGGAATCAAATTAATAAACCCGTTCTTGAGAAAGGCGAGCCCCTCCATCTGTCAGGCTGTGGTCACATGGTGTACACACACAGACTTTTAACATTTTGCTGTCGTGTTATTACAGGTGCAGTTTTTCAAAAGCTCAGAAGAAGATGAGACCATGGCTCAACCTCCACCTTATTCAACTGTGTGATCACCTGACCTGACTGCACCGATCTGACCATCAGACAACACCAAGATTCTCTTCACATGTCCACCTTCACTGTTATCATTTCATGTTGTTCATCAACAGAGTCAGAACTAACACCAAACTCACTAACCTAACATTTTTTCTCGTATTAAATGTTTCTATGAACACAGCACTCAATGTTTATCTGTTTTTGGAACCAGCAGCCAGAGAAAACATCCACTTAAACTGGTATGATTGCAGGCTGGTTCTTCAGAGAGCACCAGGGTTTTCATACTCCAGAACGGAACCAGAGCCAGAACAAGAATTATGTCTGTTTGAAAACACTGTGAGATTTATATCAGATCCTTTGAAGTAAGTTTTGCTTCAAATGCACCATTTTGTGCCACTGTTGTTAAAGACAAAAGTTTCAGTTCAAAGTTTTTGACAGATTTTCTAGGTTACGTTTCTAAAGAAGGCTCATTGAAGGATTTGATTTAACATAGAAACCATTTTATTGGTCGGTCTGACCTGTTGAGTGTTCTCTTTTTTAAAGACTTTTTTTATACTTTTGTATTTTTTTATATTTTCACATATTTTTATGTACCCTTCATTTCCAACATTTCTTGTGATTAAAGCAAAGACAAACCATAGTATGTGTGTTTTAATCCATTTTTTTTTTTGACCAAACATTATCACATCACAGGAAGGAAAAAGGCTGAAATTTTCAGACTGTTGTTGTCAGGTTGATGCCTGGCAATTAAATTAAAGCAGTCTGGTTCCTGTCTTGGATGAAAATTTCAGAGAAAAGTCCAATCATGAGGTTGTACATGTTCAACAGCCTCCTCCAGTCTTCAAGTCCAATACTTGTTTCCACAACAGTTTATCTTCCAGTTGTCAACTTTTTTATTTCATCTGACTGACTTCAACTGACACCTCCCTTGTTCAGACCATCATGCTTTACTCTCTGTACATATATGTTTCTGTGACAACCTGTCTGTTGTGTTAACCCCATCCCTGTGGACAGTCAGAGTTGCGGAGTTGAGGTTGATGCTCTTTACTTCTTCTTCTTAAACCTGACCAACAGACAAGATTACAGCGTCAGTCGTGGAGGGTCGAAGTTCAACAAACATTCAAATGGTGACCAGGAAACTTTTGTCAGTTTATGACGTCCCCCACTTACGATGTTCGTGGTTACATCATCATCTCCCATCAATTCATTAAGAAAGTCTGGTTACATCATGCCAATGACCTGCCAACTGTCAAAATGTGCAACGCGTTTGCACGATAACTAATTGGCGAGCAGCGTAAAGGGCTTTATTTTCTTATTTTGCTGATTGTATTCAGAATATATATATATATTTATATACATACATATATATATATATATATACATATATATACATATATATACATACATATACATATATACATACATATATACATACATACATATATATATATATACATACATATATATACATACATATATATATACATACATA
>NC_024317.1:20099721-20100915 GCF_000523025.1 Cynoglossus semilaevis
CATATATATACACATATATATATATATACACATATATATATATATATATATATATATAAATCAGAAGTGGTCAATGCTTGTGTGAAAACGACAGGACATCAAAACTCACCTGGAGCTACTGTTAGACTTCCTGTTCAGACCCAGACGCTTCCTGTCAGCAAAGGATGGCCTATGAGGGCACAGGGAGAGACAAGCGGATTAGACAAACAGACAAGTATGTAGGTGTGTGTTTGTCTTTGTGTGTGTGTCTCACCCTGCTCTGTAGTTCTTCAGAGCTTTCCTGCTTGTGTTGGTCAGCTCTTTGTCGAATGCCGACGTCTTGCCTCCTTTTCTTGTTGTCTGAGTGGCTGCTATAAACGCACACCCCGCATTAGCGTCAAGGGTTGTCAGTGTTTTAATTACATACAACAAAGTCCAAAGAGAAAATCAGTGGTTTTAGCTCACAGGGACACAGGAGTTCCTGGCCCACTATTGCCTCTTGTTGTCATTTTGTGTCAATGGAGTAGAGTAATTATTACAAACAGTGAATTCACAATTAGTCATTTAGGTTTGTTGATGCTGACACCAATGAAACAATAAAAATAAAAACACCGATTTCCACTATGGACCCTGGTGTTCAGAATCCTCTGAAATGTCAGTTCTTTCTCAAAAAAAAAAAAAGTCTAACAAATGTTTAAATGTTATTCATAGCAATTTAGACAGTGTAGACTATGATGTTTGCCTCAGAAAAACACAGCTGCACTAACCTTTTGAGGGTGCCTCATCCTCCGGCATCGCTCGTGCTCTCTTTGGTTTTCTCTCTCTCTTGGCTGATCGCTCAGCAAACATCTGAGCCTTTAGGATCTCAAACTGAGCGCGTTCCTCAGACTGAGAACAAAGAAGCACAGCAGCAGTGTTGGACTATAGTACTTGTGTTTTAGGACGGTAGTATCTGTGTTAGACCTTCAGTACTGGAATGTAGTACTAGTGTTAGGATTGCAGTATCTGTGTAAGACTGTAGGACTGGTGTTGGCCGCTGCAGTATCTGTGTTTCTTTGTAGTACTGGACTCTAATACTAGTGTTAAGACCGTAGTATCTGCGTTAGACCTTCAGTACTGAAGTGTAGTACTAGTGTTAGGATTGTAGCGCTGATGTTGGTGCTGCAGTATCTGTGTTTCTTTGTAGTACTGGACTCTAATACTAGTGTTAAGACC
>NC_024317.1:20101714-20103992 GCF_000523025.1 Cynoglossus semilaevis
TTAGACCTTCAGTACTGGAATGTAGTACTAGTGTTAGGATTGTAGTATCTGTATTAGACCTTCAGTACTGGAATGTAGTACTAGTGTTAGGATTGTAGTATCTGTGTTAGACCTTCAGTACTGGAATGTAGTACTTGTGTTAGCACTATAGTACTGCTGTTAGGACTGAAGTTCTGGTGTTAAGACTGCAGTAGTGGTGTCTTTACCGTCAGCTCCTTCTTCTTGCTGTCCTTCACAAACTTCTGTCTCTTTTTTTTCCCACGCAGAGCCAGGTCAAACTCCTGCAGGGCCTTAGACACTGACACACAGTTCTCTTCAGTTCCCATTCAGGCCAGGTTTAGAAGGGACTCGCTCATTTCTTTAGTACTTACTGCGACTTTGTTTTCTCTCCTGCTGAGTCTGGAACCAGACTCTCTGGGTCTGAGAGGACGAGGCAGAGCCGTCCAGACGCTTCTGAGCCACACTCAACTACAGACAGGAACCAGACACAGAACATGAACTGCATGGCTGAATGGGTCCAAACAATCAATCAATCAAGCATCAATGAATCTATTAATAAATGATGACATGTCATTCAGTCACAGTCACACCGGCCTTGAGTGATGAACTAGAGGCAAAAGAAATATAAGTGGAAAGAAACACCGCTGCGTGTTTCATGTTTCTATCTGTTGTGAGTAGACCTACCTTATTGTTATGTATTTCGGTTCGTTTTTGTTTAAAAATGTGTCTAAATAACCTCTTTATGCACATTTATTGATAGTATTATTGTTGGATTCGGGCAGGGTGGTTTGAGTGCGCAGCTCTTTGTTTTGCTTTAATTTTTTCAGTTATGCATTTTATTTCATTTCTGCACTTGTCGCGATCCAGTTTGTTAAATAAATGTTTTTCCCTTTTAAAGTGGACTTTTGTGTTTAGGAGTAAAAGGTTTATAGTCTATTCGTATCTGCCGTGTAGCCGAGCTCCTGCTCAGTCACGATCATCTAAGTGTTCCTCAACAGTTCTCGTGACAATATCACTAGTTGACATACACTATATGACCAAAAGTATTGGCTCACCTGCCTTGACTCCTACTATGAACTGAAGTGCCATCCCATTCCTAACCCAGAGTTCAATATGATGTCGGTCCACCTTTTGCAGCTATTACAGCTTCAACTCTTCTGGGAAGACTGTCCACAAGGTTGAGGAGAGTGTTTATAGGAATTTTTGACCATTCTTCCAAAAGCGCATTGGTGAGGTCACACACTGATGTTGGTCGAGAAGGCCTGGCTCTCAGTCTCCGCTCTAATTCATCCCAAAGGTGTTCTATCGGGTTCAGGTCAGGACTCTGTGCAGGCCAGTCAAGTTCATCCACACCAGACTCTGTCATCCATGTCTTTATGGACCTTGCTTTGTGCACTGGTGCACAGTCATGTTGGAAGAGGAAGGGGCCCGCTCCAAACTGTTCCCACAAGGTTGGGAGCATGGAATTGTCCAAAATGTTTTGGTATCCTGAAGCATTCAAAGTTCCTTTCACTGGAACTAAGGGGCCAAGCCCAGCTCCTGAAAAACAACCCCACACCATAATTCCTCCTCCACCAAATTTCACAGTCGGCACAATGCAGTCTGAAATGTACCGTTCTCCTGGCAACCTCCAAACCCAGACTCGTCCATCAGATTGCCAGATGGAAAAGCGTGATTCATCACTCCAGAGAACGCGTCTCCACTGCTCTAGAGGCCAGTGGCGGCGTGCTTTACACCATTGCATCCGACACTTTGCATTGCACTTGGTGATGTGTGGCTTGGCTGCAGCTGCTCGGCCATGGAAACCCATTCCATGAAGCTCTCTGCGTACTGTACTTGGGCTAATCTGAAGGTCACACGAAGTTTGTAGCTCTGTAGCAGTTGACTGTGCAGAAAGTCGGCGACCTCTTTGCACTAGGGGCTTCAGCATCCGCTGACCCCTCTCCGTCACTTTACGTGGCCTACCACTTCGTGGCTGAGTTGCTGTTGTTCCCAAACGCTTCCATTTTGTTATAATAGAGCTGACAGTTGACTGTGGAATATTTAGGTGCGAGGAAATTTCACGACTGGATTCGTTGCACAGGTGGCATCCTATGACAGTTCCACGCTGGAATTCACTGAGCTCCTGAGAGCGGCCCATTCTTTCACAAATGTCTTGTTTCACAGTCTGCATGCCTGAGTGCTTGATTTTATACACCTGTGGCCAGGCCAAGGGATTAGGACACCTGATTCTGATCACTTGAATGACTGAGCGAATACTTTTGGTAATATAGTGTAT
>NC_024317.1:20122051-20131015 GCF_000523025.1 Cynoglossus semilaevis
GGCCAGATGGAAAGCGTGATTCATCACTCCAGAGAACGCGTCTCCACTGCTCTAGAGGCCAGTGGCGGCGTGCTTTCCACCATTGCATCCGACGCTTTGCATTGCACTTGGTGATGTGTGGCTTGGCTGCAGCTGCTCGGCCATGGAAACCCATTTCCATGAAGCTCTCTGCGTACTGTACTTGGGCTAATCTGAAGGTCACGTGAAGCTTGTAGCTCTGTAGCAATTGACTGTGCAGAAAGTCGGCGACTTGCTTGATTTTATACACCTGTGGCCAGGCCAAGGGATTAGGACGCCTGATTCTGATCATTTGAACGGGTGAGCGAATACTTTTGGTAATATAGTGTATTTTGTGGACTATAATATTGCACAGATGCACGTGACACAAAACGCTGTCAGAGACAGACTTTAATGTGTAGCCACTATCTGGCTGGTCAGTTTTAAGTCGAAAATGTGTCCAGTACCTTGGCCTCAGAAGCAGCCAGCTCCCTCTCTTCCCTCTCCAGCTTCATCACAGCATAGACGTCTTTCTCCAGTTTGCTGATGAGATCTCTGAACTTCAGGATAACATCTGGGTTAAACCAGAGACAGAGAGGTCAAAGGTGAAGACAGGTGGACGGTCTAGAGCATACGTGTCAAACTCAAGGCCCGGGGGGGGAGGGGGGGGGGGAGGGGCGCAAATGAGGCTCGCCAAGCCGTGTTGTGTGGTCCACGGGAGTACCTGCAGCAGAGTTTCTTAACCTGAGAAAGTTTTTTTTTTTTTTTTTATAATCAATCAATCAAATAATAATCGTGTTTATTTCTGTTATGGCGTACTTACATCTATACCTGGTCCGCCAGTACCACCTGTTACTACAGACCGGCTTGTATCAGAGTCTGAATGACCTATTATTTTTTAAAATATTGACAGATTATCTTTAAATAAAGAAAGTAAATGGATATGACTGGATTTTCTTTAAATAATAAATTAGTAAAAATTAAGTACATTTTTTCCCCCGTGTCAAAGTGTCCAAATGAGTTTGACACCCCTGGTCTAGAGCCATTGCAAAACGGAGGTGTTTGTACCTGGAGGGAGGACTCGAGCCTTCACAGTGTTCCGGGCACTTTTCACCACTTCCTTTAACGTCTTCCTTTCTGATTCTCCGACTAAAGAGACAGAGCGCCCCGAGCGCCCAGCTCTGGCTGTGCGTCCAACTCTGTGGACATAGTGTTTGATGGTGGATGGCATGGTGAAGTTTATGACCTGAGGAGGAGGAGAAGGAGACATTGGGATTAACAACCCAACCCCAGAGAACCACCAGAACCTCTGCTGCAGCACTATGATCAAACCAAGCAACAACCTCAGAGGAACCACAGTCACAGTCACATCAACCTCACCGTTTTGACACCGTCAATGTCCAAACCTCTGGCTGCTACGTCTGTGGCCACCAGGATGTCGATCTGTTCGTCTTTAAATCGCCTGGAGAACGAAACCCAGTCAGATAAGAATGTTCCTGTTCTGCACCACTCTTCAGTCCAGCTTCCATCTGTGTGTGTGTGTGTGTGTGTGTGTGTGTGTGTATACCTGAGGTTCTCCAGTCTCTGGCTCTGACTCAGTTCTCCATGGAGTTCTCCAACCTTCAGACCCACCAGCCCCAGCAGGATGTGGAGTCTGTGAGCCTGTTTCCTGGTCTGAGTGAACACCATCACATGATCCTGGAAGGTCCTGGTCAAAAGAGCTAAAAAAAAAAAAAAAAAAAATTACACAACCGCTAGGATTACCCACCACACCGATATTTGACTACCTCCAGTACTTCAACTCCTTGACCGAGTTACTCACCCGCTACCACAGCCTCTCTGTCTCCCTCTCTGTTGGCTCGGATCCTGACAAACTCCTGTCTCAGAAACGGAGCAACGTCGGTGTTGCTGTTCACAAAGATTCTGACAGGTTCCTTCAACGAAACCGCAGCCAGGTCCTTCACCTGAGAACACGTGACAGTCACATGACGCGCTTAGTCAGACAGGTCACGTGACACACCTCGACGCAGGTGATCGGGGAAAGTGCTCACCTCCTCAGTCATGGTGGCTGAAAACAACATGGTCTGTCTGTTGTAGGAACACAACCTGATGATTTCCTTCATCTGCTCCTCAAAGTACTCATCCAGCATCCTGAGACGGGTCGGGGGCATAGAGAGGAAGGGGGAGAGAGAGAAGGTGAGGGCAGAGACAGACAGGTGAGAGCATAGAGAGGGAGGGAGGGAGAGGGGAAAGGTGAGAGGTGAGGGCAGAGAGAGAAAAAAAAGGAGAGAAGATGAGGACAGGGAGAGCAACGAAAGAGAGGAAGAGACAGGTGAGAGAGACAGACAGGAAGAGAGAGAGAGAGAGAGAAAGGTGAGGTCAAAGTTCACCTGTCAGCCTCATCCAGGATCAGGATCTCGATGTGAGAAAGCTCAAAGCTCGGTGTGTTATGCAGGTGATCGATCAGTCGACCAGGCGTAGCAATAAGAATATCGGGGCCCGCTCTTAAAGCTGCTTCTTGAGACTTTAGGTCCAACCCACCTGGAGAAAGGAAACAACCGTTTTACACGCCGAACAAAGCTCACAATTGCACAAAAGTCTCAGTTTGAGCTTCGTACCGACGGCCAAACAGGTGGTGATCGAGGTGAACTGAGCCAGCTGTCGAGCCACAGAATGAACCTGGATCCCCAGCTCTCTGGTGGGAACCAGAACTAGGACCCGTGTCACCTGGGACGTCCTGGGTTTATAGACCAAACGCTCTAACACTGGCAACATGAAGGCTGCCGTCTTCCCTGAGATCGGAGAGAGATTCTTGAATTAAAACAGCATTGTTCAAGTCTCACTTCCTGGTCCAGAACGTAGAACCTGGGTTACCTGTTCCAGTAGCAGCACAGGCACAAAGGTCTTTACCCAGCAGACCCACTGGAACACAGGCCTTCTGAATGGGGGTCGGCTGTTTGAAGCCCAGAGCCGTGATGGCCTGCGGGGACACAGTAGTACATCAGCAACAAACGACTGGACCAAACTACTACAGACAGAAACTGACAACAGACCACAAACTGCAACTACTGACAACACCACATCTTCAGGAGGTTCTGACAATCAAACTACTGAATGTCATCAAGAAATTCAAAAGAACTAAACTGGACCAAGACCTCAGAAGGCTGTAACTTCACGCTGCAGGTGGGGCTGTGGCAGCAGACAGGCGTCTTACCTTCAGGATGGGCCTGGACAGGTTCATGCCATCGAAGGTCAGCTGATCATCGAACTGAGATGCGTCTTCAGAGAATGACTCTGCAGCCTTTAGCACAGACACAGCTGTTGGTTAGCATGGTTAGCAGGAAGGCTATCTTGCAACATCATTTGCTCCTCCTCCTCCTCCTCCCTCTCACCTTCCTTGCGGCTTTCTTCCTCTTCCCTCGTTGCTCCTTCTCCCTCAGAACATCTGACCAGAGACCGGGAGAACATCCATCAATGTTCAATTGTCTTTTTTGAAATTTGAAGTTAGGACGAACTTTGACACAAGTCACCTGATTTGGTCAGAACTTCCTCATCGCTTGTGTCAAACTCATCTTCCTCCTCTTCATCATCATCATCATCATCGTCCTCCACCTGGTCATCTTCTTCATCTTTGTCAGCGTCCTCAGTTCTCACAGGTTCTTTGCCATCCTCCTGGTTCTTCCCTGAGGGAACCTCAGCAGGATCTGACTGACACACTTTTTCCTGCAGGTCAAAACAAACACCACACTTACAAATAGATAGACTGTATACTTTATTGATCCCACGGGAACTAGTGCTTGGCCAAATAGGAAGTAGAGCTGCAGCACTCACCTCTGCTTTCCTCTTTTTCCTGATCTTCTCTATTTTCTGGTCCAGAGTTGTCAAAGTTCTCTGAAAACAACAACAAAATCATTGGAACCAGAAGGGAGGAGCATAAGGAGGTGGACCACATGGCATCACACACACGTACACACACACCTTGATCTTCAGCTGTTTCATCACGTCGGCTGACACCCACGCATCATCACAGGTCAGAGTGTCTCTCTCCCGAAACACAAAGTCACTGTTGAAGTCTCTGGACCCAGAACCTTTCAGTTTCTTCTTTCTATTCAGGACAATCTTCTCCTCCTTACACATACATACACACACACACACATCATTTACTACAATCCAGAAACAGAAAAACAACTGTAAACATGGTGAAACCAAAACCCTGGAGAAGGTCTACATGTGATTGTTTGTACTTATGTACTTAATATCCCGTCTGGAGCAAAGACAGAGACAGGGTCAGTCAGAGGACGAAGGACACTGTCATTTGAATTTTAGTCAACGAAATATAACTGACGTGAAGGCAGAACAGACTCACTTCACTTTAGTGAAATATTTTTGTTTCTTTTTGACGGGAACAAATGAAGAAATGTTTGGGAAATTATTTATTGTTTTTTTTTTTCTTCTCCTTTTTATTTTTTGGTATCTGTTCTCACCTCTTCTTCAGACTGGCTGTCGATTTCCTCTGGACTGTGATCCTCATCCTGGATAGTTCCGATCAGACCCAGTTCTTCGAACATGGCGCAGCCGAAAACGACGCGAACGGCGGACTAAGAATTTGATATGCGCTAAAATAATGCTAAACCGAATGAAGGAATGTTTATAAAACTTCCAGTCTGACTGTAAGACTGCACTCGGCTGTCTGCGCACATTCAAAAACACACGTGTGTTGACGGAAACAGGAAGTACATTTATTTGTTTCCGGTTCACGGGGTGACGTTTTCAAAATAACCAACATGAGCAGGAAATAATTAAAAAAAATAAAAATAAAAAATTAACTACGGTTCACGTGCTAATACTGCACAGTATCCAAATCGTATTGCTGCTAGTTTCATTTAAACTCGCCTTTGTTAATCCTGCCTTTGAACGTATTGAGTAACAGTGACATAGTTATTGACCTCATCCTAACTCCGGCGAATGTACTGATCCTGACTTTTCGTTTGCATTCGTGCTAACAATAAACAGCATCAACATGTATTGTAATTTTAAGTGTAGCTAACATTTCTATCAACAGTTCATGCCCTGTCTTTATCCATCAATAAATGTTTTTATTTCATCAGAACCAGACTGGTCCACCGTACCAGGCTCCTGTGGTCCACAATGAGATCCAGGTCTGATAGGGTCAGTTTAAAAAAAAATACAAAGCAACCTGTGAGGTCTTCCTAGAAAACTTTGTTATTCTTCAAAAACCTCAGCGACGTCAACATGTGATGTCATCAGACCACACTGAGGTCAGATCTTGGACCTGGACTGGTCTTCACAAGGACACAAGAACTAGACCACACGCACAAAGAAAACACACTTTGAAAACACACACTCCCACATGCTGTGTGTTCAAAGTGTGGGATGGGGGATGGAGGAGGTGGAGTCAGAGAGAGTGTGTGCATCAGAGTGAAGAGAGACAGAAAAACACAATTTATCAACCACAGAAGCAGCAGATCCAGGACTACAACCAGGACCAGGACCTAGACCAGGACCAGGATCAGGATCTAGTGTGAGCTACAGCGGCTTCAGTCTTTTGATCTGACAGACACATCTCTGAGCAGATTCAGATTTTAAAGGTATAACAAGTGACTTTTGACCCCTCCCCCTGGTGGCTCTACACCAGGGGGGAGATTGCTGCCATCACTTACACTTGTATTGACTGCTCCTATTTATATATTTATTGAAATGTGAGATTTATATTTAGGTTATTTTGTCTATGTTTTGAAATAAGTGGGAAACAACCTTTAGCTTTTGCAGTGTTCTTCCAGTCATGGCTAACTTATGGCTGTCAAATGATCTAACCATCTGTCCAAACCAGGGGTCACCAACGTGGTACCCTGAGCCATGTGGTACACCCCATTGACTACCTAGGGTTCCCGTGGGGTTTGTTGTATGTATAAAACTAAAAAAAAAAAAAAAAAAAAAAAGGAGGGTCAAAAATTGTTTTGCTCATTTTGAATCAGTTACACTTGTACACTTTGTAATATATTTACTCAACTGAGCGTTTTTTTTTAATTAGCATAACAACCTGCAACTACTTTTTGTACCTGTTTTTTTTTTTTATCACTTTGATTCAACAATATGTTTTTATTGTTTGCTATATTTTTGAATGACTCCTAAGTTTTTTTTTTGTTTTTTTTTTTTGTCAAATGGTGGAAACGTTTAAATCTCAGATTTATGAAGAGCAAAAATGATGATGTCACTCACCAGCCCATCGGCCGTTCTTGGACACTGCCCCTTTTTTCTTGCGTTTTTTTTTTTTTTTTTTTTGCTTTGAATCCTCTACTGAAGCAGGGGGTAAAGGTCACACTGGGTGGAGTGTATTTTAATTAAAGACCAGTACTCAGCGATTAGTGGCCAAAGCAGCTGACTTCTGATTGGTAGTCCTCACAGAGCTATAAACCAACGAACAGATTACAGACTGTGTGTGCGTGCGCGTGTGTGCGTGTGCATGTGTCTTTATTAGACTCTGGGACTGTCAAAATGAGATGACATCTAACTAAACACCCGCAAAATGCTAGTATGAAAGAGTTGGGTTAGCGTGGTTAAGGTTAATGAGAGAGAGAGAGAGAGAGAGAGAAAGGCACAGAGAGAGGGAGAGAGAGGCAGAGTGAGAGACAGAGACAGAGAGTGGCAGACAGGGAGACAAAGACTTGTTTGTCAAACACAGGTTACTGTAGTTCAAGTGGAAGTGTTCATGTGGATGACACCGTCTGAGGAGGTTCAGCTGTGAACACACAGGCTTTCCGTTCCGACGCCACAGGACAATCCGAGGACAGCCTGTCCACAATTGAAATTGAAGCAGATTACAGTCTTACTGTAGACCGGGGGGTGTCAAACTCAATTTGGTCTACGGGCCGCATACAACCAAATTTGATGTCAAGTGGGTCGGATCAGTACAATCATAACCTGATTAAATGTAAATAACGGTCCATGATCCCCTTTGTTACTGATTAAATTTAAATAACGGTCCATGATCCCCTTTGTTTTCATGCAAAGAAGTACAAGTGCATTAGATATTTATTCATATTTAAAAAAATCATTTTACAAAAAATTAAAAAACTTAGCATGAAGTGTGTAATTTTAAAAATGGAATCAAACGGGCCAGATAAAACCACCTAGCAGGGCCAGTTTTGGCCCACGGTTCAAATTCAAAAAATCAAACGGGCCAGATAAAACGACCTAGCATGTTTGACACCTCTGCTGTAGACAGTCTGTGGACATATGGACAATAGAAATAGAAAGCCGGGGGGGGGGGGGGGGGAGTATGATCCTGGTTCTTATATTTCTTTGTCCCTTTTCCAGGTGTGTGTACATGTGTGTCCAGAATGACTTCCTGGCTTGTCTCCTTCTTCGTCCTCCTGTCTCTGGGATCCTCCATCTCTGCTGCCGTTGAACCTGCTGGCTGTAAAATCCGCATCACCGACAAAGGCCTGGAGATGTGTGAGTACATGACGATGACGAAGTGCACTTTAAAGACAATAGTGTAGTACTGTTCGTAGTACACAGTACCACAGCCCAGTAAGTGGGAAAACTGCAGCTTGAACTCCTGCGATGCTGCGGCAACAGGACCAGGAGCTCAGAGTGAGCTTGTCTGAGTGTGTCCAAGAACAAAAACAGGGGGTTGTTTGTGTTTGTGTCTGCAGTGAAGGCAGAGACTCTGAAGTTTGTGGAGGAGGAGCTCAGTAACATCAGTATGCCTGAGATGAAAGGCGACGAGGGACGCTTCCAGTACACCATTACTGAGTACGAACATCTTCTCATCATATCGCCTTAACCAAGGCTCTAAACAAATGGACAAAGGGGACAGGAAGTAGTTCCTCTGGCTGTAAAAACAATATCATTTACTGTATATAAAAGTAGGGGGAAAAAAAAGAGTGGACAGCTAGCTGGTCCAATAGGAGCCTCCTCTGTGTGATTACCACAGTTTCTGTTTTTTTTATTGTGTCCTTTGCCTAAGTGTCTCCATTGACTTTAGCGGTCTCCGTCTGTCCTCAGCGTGAAGATCATCGAACTGAATCTGACCCACGCTGATCTCAGTTTCGTCCCTGACGTCGGTTTGATGTTCGACGTTCAGAACTCGTCCATCACGTTGAGTTTTCAACGGAAGATCCTCTACTGGTTCTTGTGAGTGGATAAGAAACCGGATTCAGAAGCGTCGCTCTCTGTAAAAGAATTGAAATATTGGGCGATAAAAATGTTCTTCTTGTCTTAGTTACGACACTGGCAACATCAACGCATCGGCTGAAGGTGTGAACATTAACACCATCCTCAACCTGGTCAGAGACGACGAAGGTCGGCTAAAGATCAGCAACATCACCTGTGACGCCAATATTCATAGGATGAGAGCCAAGTTCAGCGGAACTCTGGGGTAAAACTCTGCCGGAGATGTAAATGATCATTGATGACAGAACGCTCTGTAGTTTTTTTTCCTAACAGTTTCGAACTATTTCTGGAGTTCCTCAAAGCTCACTCTTCACCTCACACCTCGATTTTTTTCAAGTTGCTGAAATCTTTCTTTTATATCTGGGTCATAATGACATTTGTTGTCCAATCGGAGGGCCAGACGACATCTTTTTTTTTCTTCTTCAGGAGGGTCTATGACTTCCTGGCCAGTTTCCTGACCACAGGCATGCGCTTCATCCTTAACCAACAGGTTCATCTTTACCTCATTGTCTCCTTGGCTGCGCGTGTCTCATCTCAGATCTGTCCGGCTCTGGATCATGCCGCCCTGGTTCACGTGAATTCCATGTTGGAGACGATTCCCGTGAAGACCGAAGTGGATGATTACATCGGTATCGATTATTCTCTGGTCGATCATCCAGTGCTGACGTCCAGGAGCCTAGACATGCACTTCAGGGTCAGAGACACTTTGACGCCGTCAGCTGACGTCACCTCGTTAATGACAACGTAACAGCTTTTCTCTGTCTGGAC
>NC_024317.1:20131049-20165366 GCF_000523025.1 Cynoglossus semilaevis
GGATGTTCCAGCGAACAGCGCCGTGGACCCAATAATCAGTACCTACGACAGGATGGTTTACTTTGCTCTGTCTGAGTTATTCTTCGACAGCGGGATGTTTGCCTACTATAGAGCTGGAATCTTCCAAATGGACATCAACCATGAGAGGGTCATGACACACATGCATGGGCGCACTCACTCTCACACACACACACACACACACCAACCTTCTTACCTGTTTTCGTTCTCATCTTTATAGATGTCTAAAGATATGGAGATGCTACTAAGAACAACCTACTTTGGAACCATGATGATGATGGTGAGTAGAACCGTCGTGATGATGATGGTTAGTAGATCCATCATCACAATGATGGTTGTTCGGACTCAACTTCATGTTCCCTTGGTGCATTCTGGGTAGAATCCAGCTTTGGTTGATGCACCGTTCGCGCTTCATATCACCGTGAATTCTCCACCAAAAACTACCATCAAAACGTCTGGAGCAACTGTTGCTGTGAGGGCCATCGTCAAGGTGATGGTAGTGCCTCCCGGCCAGGCCCCAGTCCAGCTGAGCAGCATGACCATGGTAACAAACGCACACACAGACACAGACACACACAGAGAGAGAGAGAGAGAGAGAGAGACAATTGGAATTCACCTGTGTCTTCTTTCCTACAACAGGAAACAAAGTTTAATGCCAAAGTCTCTGTAAAAGAAAAAAGACTTTCTGTTCATGCTGACCTACGAAGGTGAACACACACACACACAACAAATACAGACATGCATATACAGACACACACACACGTGTAGAGACACACACTCACAAGTTTTCTTTCTGGTGCAGGTTTAAAATCTTCTCCAACCAATCTGCTCTGGAGTCTCTAGCTGTGAGTATCGGTTTGACCAACGAGTCTGTCTCTCTCACCCATCTCTTTTTGTCCATCTCACTTGTTTCTCTCTCTCTCTCTCTCTCTCTCTCTCTCTCTCAGCTCATCCCCCTCCAGGCTCCTCTGAAGACGATGCTTCAGATGTCGGTTGTTCCATTGATCAACAGTAAGAAAATGAATTCACCTGTGTTTGAAAATAGTTAACCCTTTCATGCATGACGGTAAAATGTGTTTGAAAATAGTTAACCCTTCCGTGCATGACGGTCACTACAGTGGACAGCTGTGAAAATGTCATTTTCTATGATAAGAAGATAAGGTTTTGATGGCAGTGTTGCATGTAAGCCTCTACAGTGGACGCCTGAGAATCACCCAACACTGCCATACAGTGGTCAGCCTTTGCAACTGCAGAATAATTGTGTCAACATTCAAAAAGGAAATTTTGTGTCTATAAAAACAGAACCAAATCAGTTCTTATTTTTATGTCTAAAAACACATAAAAACACTTAGTTACATTTTTTTAAAACTCAGTATATCATGGGTCATGCATCAAAGGGTTAAATAGCTACATCCAATAATTGTAGTAAATGTGATCTCACTGCGTGTGTGTGTTGTGTGTCGTGTGTTACAGACTGGACAAAAAGAGGCATTCAGATCCCATTGGCTGATGGGATGGAACTAGTTGAAGAAGTCGTTGAATATCACAACGTAAGTTTTATAATACACACCGGTATATATGGATGTAGTCTAAAGAATATTTGAAGTATTTACCGCGTATATACAGTGTAGTACCTCCATCCTGGACTCAACCCTGGCTTTTCTTACATTAGGGTTTCATTGTGATCGGAGCAAATCTTCACTTCAGTAAAGGACTGAGAGATATGATCTCACAGTGATGAATGAACAAAACCAGACTGGATCAGTCTTTATACACCCCCCCCCCCCCCCACCCCACAACCCCACAACACACCCAAACATACCCTGAAAACTCAAGGGCTTTACCAACTGGAGAGTGACATGACATCAACTAAACCCAAACTAACCAGGAAGTGACGAGCGCCGTGTTCGCCATCCCCAGAGTAAAGAACCACGTCAACATGATCACTGGGTTTAAAAATCTGTATTTTCACAAATTAAACATTTATTCACTCTAACCTGACTCCATTGATCTTTACTGAACTAATGCAGTGATTGCATGCACTAATTATTTTCATGCCTTCCTGACCCACACCGCCGTGAATTGAAATACTAATGAGAACCTGATAACGTTTTTTTTTTTGTTTTTTTTTTATCCTATACAAACCACTGTATGCGTTGCTGCCCCCCAGTGACTGGGGGCTTATAATTCATGTGTGTCCATTTGAGTGCCATATTCCAGGGGAAGCCCCTCACACGCCCCTCTACTAATCGAGCTAATCGCACAGGGTGCAAGTAGAGGGTCCAGGCAGAGGTAGACCAGGCATGTCATGGGAAGAATGCAAGAAGGTCGGGCTGGAGTCAGCTGGGGATAGAAAGTCAGGTTCTGGTCCAATGCCTCAAGGAAATAGAGTAGAGCCATGGTCATCCAGGAAGTCGCAAGGGAACAAGCAAAGGTGGCAAACGAGGAGAAATGGACTCGGTGATAGGACATCATCCACAAGGTTCTTACTTGGAAGGACACATAGGATACTCCGTATCAAGGACAAAACAACATAGGCCTCCAACATATCCTGTCATCACTGGGGTGGCATTGGCACTGTCAGGAAATAAAAACTAAAAAAATAAAAACTAAGAAATAAAAATTAAACACCAGCCCAGCAGAATAAGTTCAGGAATCGGAATCAAATGTTTTTTTCTGAGTCATGTGACAACAAGTAGTTGTTTACAAATCAGTGATGTCATCAACACATTTATTTTATTAGTTAGAAAAAAAATAAGAGTGATGTATTTTGGTTACATTCAAAAAACACTGCAGCAGAATCTCAGTCTGTAATCAATCAAATCGATCAATAAAAAGCCGCTCACTCTTTCACTGATCTCTCTCTCTCTCTCTCGGATGTCAACCAGCTTAGAATCCCATCATTTTCTCATTCATTTCTCTCCAAAACATTCACCGATGTTGTCATAACCATGGAAACCACACTTCCTTCCTGCCACTTTGCAGCCAAAGGTCAGCGCTTCCTGCAGAGTGCCACCTACAGGCAGAAGAAGTGTACATGTATTCATGCCTACGTAACAGTAACTCTTCTGTTTAAGTCCGTCCGCTAGACAGTTTTGTAGATGTCTCACCGTTGGACAGGGTGTAGAGGACAGCAGCATTGAACGTGTCTCCAGCACCGAGTGTGTCCACCACAGTCTCGGGAGGAAAAGCATCAGAATGAACCACGATGCCGTCAGGACCCAAAGCATCTGCTCCCTGTTCTGCCCAGGCACAGATCAGAACAGCCCTAACAGACAGAGAGATGAACAGGTCAGAGGGACAGACGGGTTGACCAGCTTAGAGGGACAGACAAGTCACATACAGGTCAGAGAGACAGACGGGTCAAAGACAGGTTAGAGGGACAGACAGGTTGACCAGGTTAGAGAGACAGACAAGTCACATACAGGTCAGAGAGACAGACAAGTCACATACAGGTCAGAGGGACAGATTGGTCGACCAGGTTAGAGGGACAGATGGGTGACATACAAGTCAGAGAGCCAGATGGGGCAAAGACAGGTTAGAGGGACAGATGGGTGACATACAAGTCAGAGAGACAGATGGGTCACAGACAGGTCAGAGGGACAGACAGGTTGAACAGGTAAGAGAGACAGACAGGTGACAAACAGGTTAGAGAGACAAATGGGGCACAGACAGGTCAGAGAGACAGACAAGTCACATACAGGTCAGAGAGACAGATGGGTGACATACAAGTCAGAGAGACAGATGGGTCAAAGACAGGTTAGAGGGACAGATAGAGGGACAGACAAGTCACATAAGACAAGTCACATACAAGTCAGAGAGACAGATGGGTCACAGACACGTTAGAGGGACAGATTGGTCGACCAGGTTAGAGGGACAGACAAGTCACATACAGGTCAGAGGGACAAACAGGTTGACCAGGTCAGAGGGACAGATTGGTCGACCAGGTCAGAGGGAAAGACAAGTCACATATAGGTCAGAGAGACAGACGGGTCAAAGAGAGGTTAGAGGGACAGATGGGTTGACCAGGTTAGAGAGACAGCCAAGTCACATACAGGTCACAGGGACAGACAGGTTGAACAGGTTAGAGAGACAGACAGGTGACAAACAGGTCAGAGAGACAGATGGATGACAGACAGGTCAGAGGGACACATGGGTGACAGACACGTTAGAGAGAAAGACAAGTCACATACAGGTCAGAGCAACAGACGGGTGACGGATAGGTCAGAGAGACAGACAGGGGACGTACAGGTCAGAGAGACAGATGGGTCACAGCCAGGTCAGAGGGACAGACAGGTTCACTAGGTTAGAGGGACAGACAAGTCACATACAGGTCCGAGAGACAGATGGATCACAGACAGGTTAGAGAGACAGACAGGTGACATACAGGTCAGAGAGACAGACGGGTGACAGACAGGTTAGAGAGAAAGACAAGTCACATACAGGTCAGAGAGACAGACGGGTGACGTATAGGTCAGAGAGACAGACAGGTGACATACAGGTCAGAGCAGCAGACGGGTGACGTACAGGTCAGAGAGACAGACGGGGTGACCAGGTTAGAGAGACAGACAAGTCACACACAGGCCAGAGAGACAGATACCCATCTGTCTCTTGGAACCGTCTGTGATCGGTCTGTCTCTTGGACCTGTCTGTGCCAGGTCCAAGAGACAGATAGGTTTAGAAAAATGAGCGAGAGATGGATCACAGACAAGTCAGAGAGATAGAAGGGTTACAGACAGGTCGCGGAAACAGACAGATGACAGACTGGTCAGAGGGACAGTCAAGTCACAGACATGTCAGAGGGACAGACAGGTCAGAGTTTCACCCCTGTTTGACTCGAGGATACAGTCCTTTCACAGCATCTTCAGCGGAATGAAAACCGAATTGACGAGCGACGTCTTTACTGACAAACACCTGACGACAAAATATACAGAAAATAGAAACCATTGAAAGATGAGAAGCTTATGACGATGTATCCCGAGGGTCACGTGGTGGTTGTGTTCATGTTTTGATAGTTACCACGTCTCCGTGAGGAAAAAGCTGGTACAAAGGCTCCCTGGTCTTCTCAATCTCCACGGAGACAGCGATTCTCTGTTGCTGTGGTAACGAGCTGTTGTACTTATCCACCCGTTGGATCATCTTCAGCTGTTCCTCAGCATTCCTCCCCTTTAACAATCATTCAATCAAATAAAAAAAAACAAACAGAATAAATACGAACCAAAACAAACATATCGTTCTGGTGTTCGTGTACGTGATTTTCTTCGTGTTGGTGCCGTGGATCCATTCTCACCTCCCAGTGGATCCACTTGAACTGAGTCAAGTCCACTTTAGTAAAATCCTCAGCTGTGACATCAGGAAGGTTCCTAACAGGAAGTGAGGTCATATTAATGTAGTGGAAATGCTTCCTAATAAGTAATAAGTAATGAGCAGATATGTAAGTGATTTGAAATATATATTAAAATAGGATGTTTACATTTAGACAGATAATAATTGAGCTGGGTGTCCATGATTCAACGATCAGACTCCATTTTTTTGGACTTGGTTTTTTTTAATCATATTTGACTCAGTGATGACGAAGACTGGAACCAATCAGAGAATTTAACACCCAAAATTACTTCTGATCATCAAGATCTGCAGTGATTCATCTTCAATCTTCAATTCAGGAGCATCTTCAGGTGGTTCAACTGTCTTCACTAAAAACCTCTTCCCCAAGTGGAGTTGGCCAGGTCAGGTTCGAACCAGGATTATTCCTTGTTGTTCTCATTAATGAAGAAGGAATATTTATATCAACTTAGTTTAATTTAGATTCAAAATCCAAACAAACTTACCTTAAAACTGAGGCTTAGTTCATCTTAAAGATCAACGAAACTTCAGCCTAATTGTATCCTAGTTAGCATTAGTTCAAAAATTGAAAGATTAAAAACTAAGGTCTGGCATCACGTTAAATGTCATATCTGATTTCCTGTCATTTCGGTAACAATCAAAAAGTAAATCTAGACCTGGCTCCAACCCCAGGTTAGGACTAAGTGATTGAGGTGTTTAGTGAAAACCGTGAAGGTCAGCTAAACGTGGCCAGGTCATCTTACGTGTCAGACAGAACGACGGTTCGAGATCCGCTCGAGAGACAAACCACGCAACATGCACATGGAGTTTGACCTTTGAGCTGCCAGACGACCCCTGACACATCTATGTCATGGCTGGAAAAATCACTCGTGATGAAACTGAACCAGAGAGACAGGAAACTATCAACAAACACCCCGCCCTCCAAAATAAACAAATAGAGGGGAACCACATCCGCTCTGCCCTTCAAAATAAAAGACCTGGTGCCGACATCCTGATGACATTCCTAAGATGGAGAAAGGTTAGAGGGGATCACAAACCTGTTCATATGGAGGATGGTGCGACTTCCTGTTTGGATGTTACTGATGACCATGGACGCTGGTAGGCAGCACTGAGCATGCTCAGTCACCAGCGACACCTCAACCTCGAACCTCTGAAAATCCTCCAAAATAAAACTAATGAGAGGGAACTGTTATTGTCTCCTCATCAAAATAATTGCTGTTAAATGTTAGTGCAAAGGTGCATCACTTCAATTGCATTACTGCCACCTACTGACTCTATTGTTGGCATATTTCCTGGGGTTCATTCAAATGAATAGAAGATTGTTGGCCCCACACTGTAGCATACTGCATATGTCCTGGGGTTCATTCAAATGAATAGAAGGATAAATGACAGTGCAGTAATTTGTCTAAACATGAAGGTACAAATACTGTAGTCCAGCAGGAGGCAGCAACACACTCTGACTCATTAAAGTAGGAACTAGCAAAAAAAAGTGAAAGTTCCCTTGAAGGCTTATTAGAATATGAAAAGATAAAAAAAGGTTGATGACATCACCGTGAAAAACTGGAGATGGACTCTTCTACAAAAACAATAAACGCTCATTTCTGTGGCCTCTCTGGCCTAAGGGTCATTGACTGATTCACACATTGATTTAGTACATACTTAGCCACAGGTCCAGCTGACAATGAACCCATGAAGGCGCACGGCGCCCCCAGCAGGGACAGAACAGTGCAGGAGTTTGAGGCGTTTCCTCCTCGCTGCCAGCGCTGCGACAAACACCTGCACATACAGCAAACCATCAGTGACATCATCAGTGCATCCATACATGAGTGATAGTGTGAGGACAACACACCTGCTGTCGGTGTCTTCTTCAGGATATTTGTCCACCACGTTAATGATGTCCAGACAAACCAGACCAACACACAGTATCTTCTTCTCTCTCGGCTTCCGATCCATGTTGAACTTCACTAGAACGCCAGAAACTTGCTGCACTCTGGACTCACGTGACATCACTTCCTGTTTATGCTGTCGCCTTATCTTTCAGAAACCTTTGAGTCGACTCTATGCTGACCCGTAGTGGTGAATATTGGTCATTACACGATTCCATATATAAAATAAAACCTGTAATACCGTAAGGTAAATGTGAGGTTTCGTTCATACTTTTATGAATTAAAATGAAGGATCTGAACCATCTCTTTATTGAGGCCATGGCTGAAGATTGGGTTGGCTAAAACATTTATTGAGTTTGTGAAGATGGTCATGGCTGAAGATTGGGTTGGCTAAAACTGAGCTTAATTTTCCCACAGTTTTTAGCTTAGTTTGTGGTCTCAGGTATTGATTTTATTTTACATTAAATGTTTTCTAACCATTGGATTGTTCTGCTATATCGTTATCTTTTTTATAGGATTTTCTCTGTTATCAACTATACCTGCTCAGTCTTTCAGCTAACTCTTATCTAATCTGTTTTTCTGGAACACCGTTGATGGGAAGACATTGAACCGTGACTCTGTGAAATGTTTCTAGGGCATCAATGTCAGCAGTCTTCACTGATATTTTGCTAGCAGGAGCTACGTTAGGCTAGATATTCTATCTACGTTTGAGCTTCCTCCTTGACTTCCTTTTCTGTTTTTTTTTAAGTAATTGAGGTGTGTTGTGGCTATGTTTAGGTACAGTATTTTGGTTAGCTTGACATTAGCTAGCTGTTTTGTAGTAATTAGTAATTAGCTCATTCATTCAAATGTCAGCATTGTTCTCTCTCTTTCTCTCTCTCTTTTCATAATGACATTAGACGTAAACTTCTACACAGCTTTCTAGGAACAGTGCTCATGCCTAAAATTATCATCAACTCTGGACTTGGTCAACAGGTGGCGCCGTGCCTAACTTCCGCTATTATCAGTGGAGGGGAGAGAATACTACCAGCGGTTGAACAAGTGACCTTGTTGCTGTACGGCGAGGTCAATAACCACCAGAATGTCCGGGGTCATTTACGCCGTCACAAATAAAGACAAAGATTGTCGGTTCTCAGACTATCACCTTTAATTGTGTTTCTTCACTGGTGTCAGTTTGTGTTGATGTTTTGTTGCTGGAGACGACAGATCAGCTCAGTCACCAGCTTCTGCAGAAGTTTGGCTCTGGTCTTGCAGATGTGAAGAACATCATCGTGGTTCACCTTCTCCTCCCGACTGTAGTCCAAGGACACCTGGGAAGCACGCCGCAGCCCAAGTCAGTATCACGCTGCTGACATTTAATGAACATCAAAAATTGAACTGCCCGCCCCCCCTCTACCACTAAGTGTCGCCAAAGGCCTGAACTGCCCGCCCTCTACCACTAAGTGTCGCCAAAGGCGCTCATTTCATTTTTTGTGTCAGAGTAGACCACATTTGCCTAAAATCTGGCTCAACAATAATCTTCGAAACCAGACTCACAAAGGTCTGCATTTATTGGCTGTGACCATACATGTAACTAGGTTTGTGGTGTGGGGGTCAGACCATTGGTCTGAAAACTGACCATGTTGGTAATGAGCGACAGACCCAGAACTCTGAGTCCACAGTGTTTGGCCACAGTCACTTCAGGGACTGTGCTCATACCTGAAAAACATAGAAAACAAAGAGAGAGAGAGAAAAAAAGAAAATCAACAGCAGTTTGGTTTGAACTGATGGCCTACTCTGCTGTAGGTCAAGCATGCTAATCATTTACTTCAACATGTGGCACCCATGATCCACAACTGCCCTAATCCACTGTCTGTATTTGGGATGGAGTAGTAGAAGGAACCAAATGAACTAGGACCACACAGGAAGTCCTGAATGAAAACCTTTGTCTCACATTTTCAATGTCTCCCCCCTTACTGTCAGCTGTCTTACCCACTGAGTCACAGCCCAGCACCAGCAGCATTCTGGCCTCAGCGATGGTCTCGAAGTTTGGGCCGCTCACCATGCAGTACACCCCCTCCCTGAGGAAACTACTGTAGTCCAGTTCACAGGCAACCTCTGACACCAGGCGCCTCAGGTCCTTACTGTAGGCATCAGACATGGAGGGGAACCTGGTCCCAAACCTAAAGACAGACAGGTCAGGGACAGATGGGTCAGAGACAGGTGAGTCAGAGACAAACAAGTCAGAGACAAACAGACGAGAGACAGACGGGTTCAAAGCAGAGACAGCTGAACAGGCCACATGCAGACACATCCTTCACCTAAACCTCAGCCTTGAACTGATCACATTCAAGAGGGTGAGTCAGAGACAGATGGGTCAGGGACAGATGGGTCAGAGACAAACAGGTCAAAGACAAACAGGTCAGAGACAGACGGGTCAGAGACCAACAGGTGAGAGACAGACAGGTCAGAGACAGATGGGTCAGAGACATGTGAGTCAGAGACAGACGGCCCAGAGACAGATGGGTCAGAGACAGGTGAGTCAGAGACTAACAGTTTAGAGACAGATGGGTCAGAGACAGACGGCCCAGAGACAGATGGGTCAGAGACAAACAGGTCAGAGACAGACACATCAGACAGAGGCAAGTGAGAGACAGACAGCTCAAAGACAAACAGGTGAGAGACAGACAGGTCAGAGACAGATGGTTCAGAGACATGTGAGTCAGAGACAGACAGATCAGAGAGAGGCAAGTCATAGACAGTTGGTCGAAGACAGACAGGTCAGAGACAGACAGATCAGAGACAGACAGGTCAGAGGAAGATAGATCAAAGACAAACAGGTGAGAGACAGACAGGTCATAGGCAGACAGATGGTTCAGAGACCGTTGGTCAAAGACAGACAGGTCAGAGACAGACAGATCAGAGAGAGGCAAGTCAGAGACAGTTGGTCAAAGACAGACAAGCAAGAGACAGACAAGCAAGAGACAGACAGATCAGAGACAGACAGATGAGAGACAGACAGGTCAGAGGAAGATAGATCAAAGACAAACAGGTGAGAGACAGACAGGTCAGAGACAGACAGGTCAGAGGCAGACAGGTCAGAGACAAGTGGGTCAGGGACAGAGTGGTCTCTGACTTGTCTGTCTGTCCGTCTGTTCCTCTCACCTTTCATCATTTGGTCCACACAGTGGGTGTTGTCCAGCGAAGCCTGGCAGATTGATGTGGTCTTTGATGATCATGATGTCACCGACCTTGAAATCTGGACAGATTCCTCCAGAGGCATTAGTCACAATTATTGACTCCACCCCCATCAGCTTAAAGATCCGCACAGGTAAGGTCACCTGAAGGACAGAGACACAGACAGAGAGACCGAGATAGAGAGTGAGATGTGACACAAAATCCCCAATTATAATTGCTTTCTTGTCTCCTCTGTCTCGTCTTCTTCTCCTATTACGAAGATCAAAGGTTAGGACTGACCTGGCACAGCGAGTAACCTTCGTACAGGTGAAAGTGACCCTGCATAAAGACGCACGCGGCGCCATCCACAGTCCCAAACACCAGGCAGCCTTCATGACCTGGGGCTGGGACGAACACACAGGACTTCCTTTGAAATTTGTCCTGGCCACCACTGCTAACAATACTCAGTGATGGTTCGGCCTCGTCCCTCGCTCACCTGTGCTCACAGGGAAGTTTGGAATGTCCTGGTACCTGAAGGTTTGCTTGTTGGAGGCAGCGTCAGCCAGGAGTCCGAGTCCTGAGCTGCAGATGACCGCCACCTTTGGACGGTGCCTCGTCTGGTTCAGGAGCCACTCGGTGGTCAGCTTGTAGTCCTCAAAGGAGCAGCAGCTGCGGAATAACAGCACAGCTGGTTGATTATTGATGATTGATCGTTGAGTAATGCTTATTGATGGAATCAAAGGACACAAACACCGTGTGACAGAAGAACCTAGAGACCGCTGCTTCCCCCCACACCAAAGTTCATAGAGATAATCAGTGATTTTAGAGGACCGTGATGATGCGCTTCATTTGTGATTCTGCTTTTCTCAGAAAAATGATTTTTCAATCCAACGACCAAATCTTTGAACTGAACTGAACTCTGAGAAATAAAGAGCGTCTTTTAAACATTGACAAATGTTCGGGCTGAAGGTCGTTGCTCATGAATCTGCTGCTCTGTCCGTGAAAGAAAAAATAATTAACTGACAGATAGACGGGCTACAGCAGTGGCAGTACCAACGGTAATAACAACAGCAGTAGCAGCAGCAGAATTATCAGCAGCAGCAGCAGCAACAGCAGAAACAGCGGCAGCAATGAATCTCAACTGATCTCATTGTGAAAAAAAAACAAAAAAAAAATCCCAAATGTTTCTTTCATATAACTTCATCGTCCACATGAAAAGTTAAATCTGTCCTCTCTGGTTTTTCAATTCAACTGATTTTTTCCTCTTGGTGATTCTGCTTAAAGCTTTTTCCCCAGAAACCTACTCACGGCCCTGACGTCCGCAAAAACACCTGCAGGTTTTAAGTGGTTAACAACAGAGATTTAGATTTCTATGACAACTGGAGGTCAGTTGAGCTCAGACTACAACGTGCAAAATAATGTATTTGAAAAATGTGGGAAACATCCCGACTTACCAAGAACTCCCTTTGTCGTGCATCCTTCACAATGCAACGAGACTAGAAGAGAGACGTAACCTCAGAGTCAAATATGCCTTTGTCTGATTGGCTGATTCCAGCTGTATAAATAGTACCGGGCGCATGCGACCTTTGATCTGTGCTGACTGGGGCTTGATCCATTGCTTTTAAAGACCACATTTAAAAAGGTTCAGGACTGTGTTTGGAGTCTGGACCAGAGGGAACCACCACTAGGACCTGGGCCTGGGGTCACAAAGTTACAAGCTAAAATACAGGTCATTGACCTTCTTTAAAAAAAAAAGAAGTGCATGCTGTTAAAACAAACCTAAAGATAATGGAGGTCATATGTATGAGGGTTTGTCAGATGACAGTCAGCCGTGGTGATAAAAACTGTTCATTCGGTAGGACTGTAAATTTGAACTTTTTATTTCGAAGCTGAAGTCTGCTCCTCTTCATCTTCAGTGAGTCTCCTCTACTGTTTGTGATTGGAGATTTTTGGAGAGTAAAATATCTTTAGTTAAATTAATACATTTAAAACCTTATTTCAATAATAGTCACCAGGGGGTGCTGCAGTCACCAGGGGAGGACAAGCGTTTACACCCCCATTCACACATATGGTCAGTTTAGAGCAATGGTTGCAAACCCAAACTCACCCACTTTCCCATGAATTGAAATACTATTGAGAACCTGATAATATGTATACAGTAAACCCTTGTTTTTCGCGGGGGTTACGTTCCAAAAAGAACCCGTGATAGGCAAAATCCGTGAAGTAGAAATCTTTATTTTTTTTACAATTAAATACTCAGAAAAAGAAGAGAAAGAACGAACAAACCATTTTACAGTCTCAACCATTTGTTTCACAAATTAAGTAAAATAAAAGTACTTTAGAAACGTTTCAACAAATAACTTCTGTAATGTACTGTCTAAATAATAATTTTAATCATCAACGTGAACAGAAGGCTTCAAATTGCGGAGATTAGCACCGCCCACCGTGAACGGGAGAAAATTAAAAATGATTATGAAAAAAATACAAATTACCTGGTCTTGTTGCGGGCAGTTGCAACCCTTTTTGAATCCTTATTAAAACGTATTGCTGCTGTCTTCCTTATGTTTTTTTCTTCCTTCTTTATGGAACGAACGGAAGACTCATTAATTCCATAATGCCGACCTACAGCCGCATAGCTTTTAGCTTCATTTAGCATGTCCAGTAGTTTTACTTTATCACCGATAGACAGCATCTTCCGCTGCCTTTTGGTCCCTACCGCAGGTACTTTTGCCGGTCCAGAGCGTTTTGTCGACATTATGGGGTTTGATAAACTCGAAATTGCAAGAGAATTTGCACGTACGTAATGTCAATTTGGCAAGCTGTTTTACGTACGTGTACATATTAAACCGCAATTTATTATTATTGGCGCACAGGTAGAGAAGAAGCGGAGTGACTTTTTAGCCAATCAGAATGCAGAACACAATGCACGATGCAAATCCGTGAAGTAGCGAAACCGTGAAAAGTAAACCGCGTTATAGCAAGGGATCACTGTATTATTATCTGTACAAACCACTGTATGAGTTGCTGCCACCTAGTGACTGGAGGCTTGTTATCATCAGCCCCACTATTTGTATTTGAGAAACTTACATAAACTTAGAATTAACTGAACTTACTTTTTTTTTTTTCACAGAGAGACCAGTGCAGTTAGAGCTCGGGATTGAACCTGTGACCCACCGTCTGTAAGGCAACTTAACTAACCAGTCTTTCTCCACATGTTGCTACACTAAAAGAATATTTTTTTATTGTAGATACCTGTTATTGAACGTGGCCCATATCTGTCTATAATGATTGTCCAATCATTATAATCAAACATCAGACTGTTTATTAGCTTAGCAGCAAAAAGAAAAGAACTGTCGGCATCAGCAATTACAAACATGAACCTTTTCATCCTTTCGTCATGCAAGTTGTGAGCTCCCGCGGTCTTCAACGGTTTGGCTTTGATTCTCACAACTCCAGATCACAGATCATTCCATTTTTTTAATTTCCTTAAAATAAGTGAAGGGTTTTTTTTTTTTTTTTGATTTTCTTTAGATTTCTAACTTGTGTCCACATCCGTCCTGCTTCTCTTTACCTCAGGTCTCACGTCTGTGCCCGGTTACAGACAAACACACAAGACATCATTTGATCAGAAATGCGGGCGACGGAGACTTGTGCTGTTGTCCGATTGGACGCAGGTCCAAGACAGACGCGAAGACAGTCAGGAGCTTCAGGGGTTGATCACGGTGCTGTACAATGGAGGTTCAGGCTGACAATTCTGGAACTCCTGCATCCGAAACACACACACAAACACAAACACATGTGTGTACTGTAAATACATTTAAATGTTTTTATATTTTATCTTTCTTCTTTATTGTGTATTTTAAAAAATGCATTGTATCCAACCTTTTGAAATTGAAGTCCAGCAGTTTGACCTCTCACCTCGACCTCATTAGATATAGTCACAACTACAGGTGGCTGAAAGACACAAACGTGTTTAGACAGGCAGGTCGTTGAGCCAGCAGTGAGGTTAGAACACTACAGGCAACAGCCATTCTCCAACTGGTTGACTTACTACATTGTTGCAGTTACAGGTGGCGCTACAGGCATACCCAGCTACAGTGATGGCAACAATCAGCTCCAGCAGATTGAAAACTGCCAGCACACCTGAGATACCCTGCATTCGCAACTGGACAGAAACACAGAAGACAGAACCTCAGCTGAAGAGGACCAGGAGACAGGCCTCAGAAATCAGTGCTTTTAGCGCTCGGAACAAAGTCCTTAAAAAAAAAAAAAACGATTTTAGCTCACAGACCAATGTCAATAGAGAAAATCAGCTCAGACTATAGAGTCTATAGAGAATAGAAAATAAGTGATGGATAAGAGGGGATCATTATTTTTAGTCTACAACAAGCCCAGAATCCTTAGCTATTAAAGACTTTGCTGATATTGATTTTATTGCTAATAATAATTTTTAAAATATTATTATTTTAATAATAATAATAATAATAATAATAATAATATTTTAATATATTATTATTTTAAAATAATATTTTTTTAAAAATTATTTTTAAATTATTTTATTTTATTTTATTGTCTTCTTGTCGTCTTGCGTTTAAATATCCAAAAACCCTCTCCATCGTCGCTGTTGGAAACATGCAGTTTTGCCTTCAAATACCTGATACATGTAGCAATACTCCACGGGACCAAAACCAGGGTAACCATAGCACAGGTAGATAAGTGCGGCGTCCATGGTGTGAATAATGAAGGCAGCGGTGGCAGCGAGAGCAGCAACAACACTGACACCCAGAGCACCCTTGACCTGTGGGGGGCAGCAGAGACACAGCAGTCATCTGGTTAAGTGAGGGCAGTCAAACAATTAAGATTAACTAACAAAAAAAAAAAAGAAAAACAAACTGGATTAATCACAGGATAGGTGTGAATGAACCATATTAAGGATAGATCAACATTTCTAAATATGATTTAAAAATTCAAACTCAAATATGGGATATTAATCTGGAACAAAAGTCCAAAGGTCCGAGTTAAAAATATCTCTTCATAGAGTGTATTTCAGGTCGTCATAACTGTGTCTTGTAGAACGTGTGGCGAGTTTGATTCTATGATTCTCGTTCACGTACAGCAGTGGTTCTAAATGATTTTCTGTCATGCCCTCCCCTTGGGGAAAGAAATGTTTTCACCCTCTCCAACCCTCACGCATTGAAATAATATATCGAGAACCCGATAACATGTATATTTCTATCTGTACAAAGCACTGTATGAACTGCTGCCACCTAGTGACTGGAGGCTTGCTATCACGTCCAGTGTGCCACATTCCATTGGAGGCCCCCTGTGAATTATTCTGCCTAAAATTGTGTCGATTTCATTTCATTCATTAACTACGACTTTTAATGCATTCATTTGGACGGCCCGAGATCAGTCATCCACTACTTGAGTACACACTGAGTTCTGGTGTGGAAACTCACCAGACAGCGATTCAGCCGCTTCCCGGCAGCGACAGTCAGAGATCCCGCTGTGATGTACTGAAACAGAGAGACACCAATGTTCTACAACACCCAGTGGACTACGGTTTCGAGTGAATGATTTGTAGTGCTGAGGTGGACTTACCAGGGCAGCTCCCCAGACAAAGATACCACTGAAAACGCCAACAGAATCTGCCACTGGTGTGGCAGCGATTCCAAACAGCAGAACGATCAGACCCACCATGATCTGAATGACCTGGAGATCAGGAGGAAGAGGATCATTTTATCCTGGGTTGAATGTCTGTCTTGAGTAGAATAAAAGTGTAACCACAACGGTTTTGTCCGTGAAACCTTACCCCGAGCACCTGTGGTCGACCTGCGCTGAACTTCTGGATCATCTTATTCTGATACTGTTGGATTGTAGCACCAGCAGCAACGATGGGATCATTAGGTGCGGGGTGAAACTGGGTGATGATCACTCCCCCTGCCATTCTGTTAGTCTGAGATGAAGACATGCTTCAACTCCAGTGATCTTCTGCTCTTCTGAAACGGCAGCTTCCTGGAAGAAGAGAAATAGAGCATTAGGTTAATGAATGACGAATGCTGACGAGCAGCTGACACTGGTGAGTCAACCAGGAAGTTCTACACTGTGGTCATTAGGACCCAATAACCTACGTGAAACTCTTGGGTTACAAAACCGTCAGGTTTACTTCTCTTTACACCAACACCTGTTGTTCCCCCGCTGCCACTGTTCCCTGTTTGGATTTAGCAGAGTTACACAGACTGACCACCAGAGGCATCAGTGCACCAGCACTTTCTTTCTGAGTGTCTCTGAGCTTAAATAATTGAAAATTAAAAAAAAAAAACTGTGTCAAGAAGAACTTTACCCAACAGACTAACGGAAGGTAAAGGCTAAAAAAAAAAAAAAAAAAAAAAAAAAAAAAAAAAACCCCACAAACAGAATGACCTTAGATGAAGTTTCATTCAAACATTCATTTGAATCGTCAAACAAAAACCCCACTCCTTACAAAAACATACCTGCTCATAAAAGCTGTTGTTTCTTGTTTATTTATTTGGACACATTGATACAGAAGTTTGAACCTTCAGAGGTTCATTTAAAAAAACACAAAGTCCTACAATATAATTTTGATTTTGTTGAAGATGGGTGTGAGAGAGAGAGTGTTTTTTTTTCGTTTGTTTTTTTTTTTTAGAAAAATGACTAAATTTCTCTTAAATACAAACATTTGTCCTGTCGAAATAAAAGTATTTTGTAGCACTGGTTGCAAACGTGAACGTTTCAAAATAAAAGGTGAGGGTCTCTTTGACCTTCATAACCCGCTTTTTTTTTTTTAACATCAGTCCTTTCATTTTATTTTCTCCTGGTTTTTCACCCTGACAACAGGTCCGTGGAGCAAGACTACTGTATAAGGTAATGAACTTTGACCTACGTAACACTAGATAAGGCGAGAGGTGTGTGACTTGATATGTAGAAGCAATCATTAAGCTACTGTACAATGTCCCAGAGGTGAACCAATGAGACGATGAGGTGGTGTGTGACGGGATACATGTGTGTAAACGGCGTGTGAAGTCAAAAACACAGGTACTACATGACCGGTATAATCTAAAAAAAACTGATTTTATTTTTCCATGCTGTGATCAGATGATCTACTCTACGGATTTATAATTGACAGCGCTTTCACGTCCTTCATCCTCAACCAGAAGCCTGGGTGAAACTAAGTGAGGTTTTTAGAAAGAAGAAGTCCCACACTGAGGGGCGGGGCCAACTCTAGACCCCACTGCATCAGTGCATCCATTCCATCTTGTGACTTTGAAAATAGGTTTGTATTTGAAATAACCTCCAAAAAAAAAATGTCACACTTTCTACAAAATTTCCATCCGATCTTTCCGTTTTCATCTGGTTCTGTACTGTTTGGAAAAAAAAACAACTTTTCAACAATTATCTTATCTTATCGGTTAGTCGCTGCTTGGCTAAGTCATCCGGTTCCGTACTGTTTGGAAAAAAAAAAAAACTTTTCAACAATTCTTATCGGTTAGTCGCTGCTTGGCTAATGTCTGATGTCAAACAAACTGCAGCTGCCTGGGTTTCATCTAAAAACAGGAACAGGAAGTGACCTCGCTGTCACGCATGAGGCGCAAACCAAGTTGGTTGGTGTCACTGTTGTAGTGACACCCTCACCACAAGGAGCCAGCGTATTAGGAAAATGTCATTAAACTGCCACACGGGGGCACCAATGAGTCAACCACGGACTGAGAATTTAAGAAGAAGATTTAATAAAACGGACAAACACATGACTTCATTTAAACCTGTACGTGTCTGAGTGAGCGAGAGGAAAGGGGAGTGTGTATGCGTGAGTGTGTGAGAGGGTATATGGGTGTGTCAGGTGTGGTTTAAATGACCGTCGTTCGACAGATTGTGCTCAGGTGACTTGTGTTTTCCGTGTACCACGTATGCTAACTCATTCACATGACCGGTTTTGCTGGTTGGGTTCTACTTGGTCGAGGTCCAGGCCTGATCTGAGTGAGGAGAAGGAGCGCAGAGCTCAGAGTCAGAGTCAGACTCGCCCTCCGCGATGTAGGGCCGCACGGCGGCACAGAGCGGAGCTCCCCCTGCTGCTCGGCTGTAGTAACCGTTGTTGAGAAAGTCCAGGTTCTCTCTGGACTGCGAGATGGAGAACCCACTGAAGGAATGCTCCAGCTGCTCGCGGTCCACCGATGGGATGGAGACTGACGCGTCACTGTCCATCTTCACCTCCTCCCCCACTTTCCCCACCACAGCCCCAGAGCTGCCGTTAGCCACCTCCCCACCACGCTCTATCCTCTCAGCGGCCCCGCGCTCTCCGCCGCTTTGGCGGTTGGGTCGGTTCCCCCCGTGTCTCTCTCCAGCTGGAGGAGGAGGGAGTCGAACCAGAGAACCATCTCCCAATGGACTCGGCGTGTTGCCATGGCTACGCTGGAGGGCGGGAGGAGCCTGTTGAGGGAGGTGGGAGCTAATTGGCTGCCATGAGGTGGAAGGCGGACAGGTAGGGGCGCTGAAATTTCGGTGTCCGGTGGAGCTGCTGGAACGAACCATCTTCATCCCAGAGCGAGGTTTCTCCACATGGTCCACAGGCAGAACCCTGCAGTCAACAAGTGTAGAAAAGAAATCAGTTCCAGAACCATTGGTCCAAAAACCTAAAAAGGGACAGAAATTATAGTCAATTCAACCTGATGTTCCTGATATTATCCTGGTTGAAATATTTAAAAAGTTCCTGAATAGACCTGGTTTTGACAGGATCATAAGTCAAAATGGGTCAAAGTCCATCGTCAGTCTCTGTAAATAGTTCCTGAATAGACCTGGTCCTGACAGGATCATAAGTCTGGGTCAAAGTCCATCGTCAGTCTCTGTAGAGGCTGATGATGGTCCTCTAGACCATTGTTTTCCTGGGTCACGACCGGGAAGTTTTTTTTTTTTGGGGGGGGTCTTCTCACATCATGTTTCCCACGAATGATGTCTATTGACTTGGGTCGCAAAGGTTTGTGACTTTTAAAATATGGGGTCCCCTAGAACAAAAGTTTGGGAAACACAGGTCAGAGGTTTCCAAAGTGGAGGAGGTTAGAGGAGGTGCAGTACCATTGCAGGATGGGTCCAATCCTGTAAATGTTTAACACCAGACTGGCTAAAAAAACAAACTGGTTAAAGGCGGTGTCAAATGGATATCTGATAATAATATTGCAAAGTCCAAGAGTCAATTATTTTATGATTCCTTGCTCTCGGGTTGCTATTGCCATGTACGATCAGCTCAGGGCAGCAGCATAAAAATGGACATGCTTTTTGACAGAACTTCCACGTAAACGCAAAGCACAGGATGACACATCGGTGTCTGTGTATGTCCTGGGGGGGGGGTCAGCGGGATGATGGTTTTTTTTTTATGAAGCAAAGGGGAGGGGGCGGGGGCCCAGCAGAGAAGGTTTGTGAACCACTGCTATAGGTACTGTAGCGTCATCTGACCCAGTTTAGGAACTTACCAGTTTAGCACTTTTCTGGAATGTTGAAATTTGTTCAGTCTTCTACCAAAAATCTGTTTGAGTTGAAAAATGTTCCCTATTGTGATTAATTCATGACCGTAATTATTTCGATTTTTGGCCCCAAACAAGTCCCACCACTAGGGAGATGACGAGCTTCTTCTGACTTCTGACCCGGTCCAGTTTCAGATTCATCATTTATTTTGATGGTCGGTGACACGCTATGCTAGACAAGACTAAAATATATTTTAAAAACACTCTGGAAAGACCACTGACGGCAGGATCTTGGGTGTGGACTGGCTTTTCTCCAGGTGATCCACTGGACTGTGGTAGGGTGGCGCCGGGTCTGGCTCCTTAGATCCAAAGTAGGCATCAGTTTCAGACTGAGGAATTCCCATTCGCTGGATGTAGATGTTTACCAGGAAGTCTAACTTTCTCTCCATGGACAGGACCTGCAGAAGACCAATTGGATTAAGAGAAAGAAGGGCACACCAATGAAAAACCCTCTCATCTGAGAGGATGAGAGTGTTGTCTAAGTGTTACCTGTTTCTCCACCTTCCCCAACCGTCCCATCATACTGGGGTCCTCAGGGAGCTCCTCGCTCGTGGCTTTTGGACGGTCTTTGTCAGCAATGGGCGTCCCTCGGCCGACTATCTGGTCCACTCTAATAGTCAGGAGTTAGTTTTGATTTAGTCCTTGTTCCCTGCTACTTGAGGTCATCATGGTAAAAAATGTGATTTGAGTTCAAATCAAACTTTTAAACTACACGTCAACGTTTTACATCTCCTGCGCACATCTTTCCGCGTAAATAACAACAAAACAAAGCGTCGACATTCACAGAAACACGAATGCATGAAGACACAGAAGTCAAAGGTCAAAGGTCAGTTACCTGGACTGCAGGTTCTTGATGCGGGCCAGCATGTCCAGGTGACCTGCGGAGTACTGCTCAATCACGTCCATGACGTCGTAAGGACGGAGGCTCTCCTTGAACTTCCTCTTTGAGACCATGAACCGCATGATGCTGCGACAAACACAGAGTCACCGTGAGTCAACGAGCGAGACACTCCAGTGTTGTGTTTCAGCAAGGTTCAGCAATAAACAAACAGATAAAGTCTGGGATGGGCTGGGATTATGAACGTGACATAAAGAAAACACATCTTATGAAAGCAGGGGCCGTGACCTTGACCCTGCACGTTTAACCTCTGGGATTTTCACTCGGGAGTGGAACTGATTCGTTCTGCTGACGTTCTCCTCTTTTCTAAGAGTACATCGTCTGCGGTTGTACAATACTGGAGATACACTGCAGCTGGAGAGCACGAGATGGTGCTCACCGCTTTATAAAAACTTGCTCCGTACATGTCGCATGTCCATTGTTCGTCCATCGTTCGGTAAGAGTCAAATGGTACAGTCACACTTCAATTGCAAAAACGAAGGAAGAGGTGACAGAAAGCTTCGGGAGACTTTCCGTGATGTCACAGTAACAGAAAGACAGTGAAGGAAAAAGAAGATGAAAGCTAACTGCTCGTCACACTCACGGGTCTTACCCCCACACAGCTGATGGTGATCTTTGACCCTGGGTAAGAACAAAGCAATAAAAACAAAGCAATAATGTGAATCATAATCGGAACCAGCAAATCAAAGTGAGCAAAGCGAAGATGAACGATGACAAATAAATAAATAAATAAATAAAAAGTGACTTTATCGAGTACAGAAGAAGAAGAAGAAGAACAGCAGGTCGGTACCAGATGGCTCTGATGGTGACCTTTATGCCAGGGGTGAGGTCCTGAGGAACAAACTCGCAATGGCAGCTCTTGTTGTCATCTGCAATGTCTTCTCCTGGAAGACTCGCATCTGAAATTACAGCAACAGCGCCCCCCCTCCCCAACATTAATCTTATGGAAATGCAACAGTAAAGCAACATTGGGACCAGGATCCTCACACAGAAATCTGCATTTGGTCAAGGATTAGAACATCAAGACTAAGAACTAAACCTGAGTACCAGGTCTGAAGCTGTGGATCCTCAAACTCAAATACCTATGAAGTAGGACCAAACACCGAGACAAGAATCAAACACAGGACCGAGGACTAGTCCATACAAGTGACCAACAATCCAAGCATTTGGATAAGGACCAGGACCAAGAACCTGGAGGAAGAAGAAACGTCTGAAGGAAAACCAAACATGGGGAGCAGAGCCACTGTGAGACAGATCTAAATGTGCAGCAGAACCCTGCATGGTTTGGTTGAAGTGAACAAAACAGGGAAGAGTCTGAACCGTGGAGGGTGAAAACTGAACTTACTGCCACTGCCCTTTTTTGCTGAGACCAGATCTGTGTGTGTGTGGGTGGGTGGTTGTGTACGTGTAAGTGTGTTTTCTGACCTGGCGAGTTCTTCTGTCTGAACTCTTCATCCTGCATCTCAATGAGCACTAAAACAGGAGGAGACAGAGGAGACACAGACCATCATCATCGTCATCATCACCATTGCCATCATCATCCTCATCGTCAACATCACCATCTCGTCATCATCGTCAACATCATCATCATCGTCATCATCATCGTTGACCTCATCATCAACACTATCATCATCATTATCATCACCATCATCATCATCACCATAATCAACATCACCATCATCATCCTCATCGTCAACATCACATCGTTGACCTCATCATTGTCATCTTCGTCAACATCATAATCGTCAACATCATAATCGTCATCATCATCGTTGACCTCATCATCAACACTATCATCATCATTATCATCATCATCGTCATCACCATACTCAACATCACCATTGTCATCATCATCATCATCATCATCATCACCATCACCATCACCATCATCATCCTCATCGTCAACATCACCATCCCATCATCATCGCTGTCATCATCGTCAAAATCATAATCGTCATCATCATTGTTGACCTCATCATCACCACTATCATCATCATCATCATCATCATCACCATAATCAACATCCCCATCACCATCACCATCACCATCACCATCACCATCATCATCATCATCGTCATCATCACCATTGCCATCATCATCCTCATCGTCAACATCACCATCCCATCATCATCTCTGTCATCATCGCCAACATCATAATCGTCATCATCATTGTTGACCTCATCATCACCACTATCATCATCATCATCATCATCATCACCATCACCATCACCATCATCATCATCACCATCCTGTTAGCCTAGTTTAGCCTAAGGTTTTCTCTTATCCTCATTCATTTCGTCCTAAGAATCAGGAAATTCATGTGATGTGTTGATCCAACCAATCACAGCCACTAGGGAGAGATCCAGTACAGACAGATGCAGTACGGAGACACTGATACGTATCACGAGTGAATAGTGGAACTTGGATGGAGAGATCCAGTACAGACAGACAGAAGTATCACGAGTGAATAGTGGAACTTGGATAAGGACCAAACATCTGAACGAAGACCTAACCAATGGACATGAGCCAGGAATAGCAACAGGACAGGAAGCAAACATGAAGAACTGCTCCAAATGTCTTTATCAGACCCAAACAACCAAATTAAACCTTTCAAGGGGATCAGATCTATGGGTCGAGTCCAGACATCTACCTCAGGGCTAAACGCCTGCACTGGGTTCAAACATGTGAACAAAAACAGGACATACAGTACATTAGGATGGCAACAAGTGTATTGGAGTGAAGAACCACGGTCAAACTTAAGGGTAAGGACATACCGGAGGTATCAAACAAAGGAATTCAGTTCCAAAATCGGCACCATGTCTAAATATGTGGACCAACGAAAAGTCCTTTCCAAATGAATGCATCCGAAGACTACACGTATTCTGTGGATTTGTCAGATGTTCGGGTTAGACTATTGTCAACGACCCACTTTGAATTGCTTGATAATTGTACCTTCAGAGTTTTGGCGAGAGGCAGCGCCTCGGATCCTGAAAGCCTGTCTGGTTCTGCTACGTTCTCCAAAGCTCCAACTCTTTGGAACTTTGCTGGGACTCTCCTCCCCGGAGGGTTCCATGCTGGGTTCCATGCTCCGGAGTGCTTGCACTGTAGGACTCTCAGCAACTACTGGAACTCCAGAACCATGAGTCACGCTTGTAGCAACACTATGACCAACTACAGTCAGAGAGAAGAAAACATGGGCCAGCCGGGATCAGTAAGGGTTGCAGACCGGCTGAAGTTCAGACCAACTGACCCCTGGCCGGCAGGGGGAAAAAAACAGACCACCAGTACCAAACAGTTCCAATGTATAGTCCTTAAATGTTCTTAAACTGTTCTGTATTGCCTGTCTTTATTCTAGGAACGGATCAGACCTGAGACCTGGACAGGGTTGGATCTGATGGTGTCTTCATATGGGAGACTCACCGTGCTGTGGAGAACCTTTCCCCTTGTTTCCTGAACTGCGAGGGGAAGAGAAGACCCTCTCCTTCAGACTGACCTTCTGACTGCAGAGAGACCATAAGACAAGTCAGAGGACATTACTGGTACATTATTGTGTCCCCCAGACCTGACTGAGAACCAGATACTGACCTTGGAGAGGGTTCAGGCTGGACGTCCTTCCTGAGATAAGAGACAAAAATGACTGCAGTAGCTTTAGCGGTTCAACGGCTGCAATACTCTAAGTACTGTAGAATTGTACCTGAATGAGAGTCCTGACTTGTTCTTCAGGTTTCTCAGTAAATCCAGCTGATTCAGAGGAGGGATCAACCTGCAACACAAGTCCATCATCAATAAAAATCTCTTTAATCCCTTCAATGACCCTTGATCTATAATCAATAATCACCTGTACATCGGCACAGAGACAGTCCTCTCATAATAGTCCCAGGTGGATGACAAATCCGTTCGGCTCAGATTTGTGGCGTAAACCCTCCACGCCGCCTGTGGAAACGAGACTGAGTCTGAACCTGAACCTGGTTCAGTGTCTTGTTCTGAATCAGCCTTCGGTCCTGAATCTAAAACCTAGTTTGGACCAGAGTTTCGACTTCTAGATCTAAACGTGGTCCTCACCTGTATAAGTCCAGCTGCTGATCTAAACATGTATAAGTCCTCACCTGTATAAGTCCAGCTGCTGGGTTCCGTCTCTTCTCAAAATGTTTCTGTCGATGCTGTTCCTGAACTTTCAGAGCGAAACCAGAACCCAGGATCCCCTGAAAACCAGCAAAAACAGAACAGGTGTCGGAACCAGGTGTACCTTAGGTGGTGTGGATCGTGTATAACCCTGATGATCAGTGTGAGATGTATAGATGAGGTGAAACCAGGTGAGGTATATGGACCATGTGTGACCCATATTTAATGTATGGACCAGTTCTGACCCAAATTATTTGTATGGACCAGCTGTGATGCAGGTGAGATGTATGGGCGAGGTTTGACCCAGGTAAGACTGAGTTGTGTGACTTACTGCAGGCAGAGCAAAGAATGAAACCCCGATGAGTGTGAAGGTCGCAGCCAGAAGACGCCCGTTCCATGTGATGGGAAACTTATCTCCATAACCGATGGTAGTCAGGGTGATCTGTCAGCGAAAAACACTTTTTTTTTTTTCTGAATAATAAAACATAATAAAAAAAAACCAATCCATTATCATTGACCTCCGGAGGACATGAGTTTTGTGTATGTTTCTCACCAGTCCCCACCAGAGGGCGTCAGCATACGTCTCAAATTGTTCATTATCTTCTTTTTCTGCCAGATAAACCAGGAAACTGGCCAGAATGAGACACAGGAAGCCAATGTACCAGGCTGTGATGAGTTCCTGTGGGTGAGAGACAGCAGTGAGAGACACAGAGGGAGAGAGGCGGGAAGCGAAAGACAGAGACAGGTGTCCCACCTTGCTGTGAGCGTAGACTACTGATCCAAGCAGTTTCCAGGTCCCTCCTCTGCGGTCCATACGAATCATCCTGAGGATCTGCAGGAATCGGAGAGAACGAATGGCTGATGTGGCAAAGACGTTTCCCTGAGTCCCTGCCGCCAGGACGGAGATGGACGCTATCAGCACCATGATGTCTGCGAGATGTCAAAGGTCAAAAGAAAAGGAGGAAAAAAAAGAGAAAAAACAGAGCGAGCAGAATGAAATGTTTAGCCAAACAGACAGACAGACAAACAAAACAGGCAGAGAGACAGACAGGACAGACAGACAGAGAGAGAGACAGGTGAAAGGTCAGACTCACCGATGACGCAGAAAGGTTTCCTGGCGAATTTAAGTCGACCTCTGAGTCCTCTGTATCTACAACAGCAACCTGCAGCCCAGATTCTCACCATATACTCCACCCCAAACACAACGATGGTCACCACTTCCTGTTACACGAGCACGACGATCATTACAATATCCTCAATTACACCAATCAAGTCACTGGAAGAACAAATCAAGCCCACTCTCAGTCAGAGAGATCATACCAGGATGTAGAGAGCGTCCTCTGAACTCTTCTCGTACTCCTTGATAGTGGAAAAGACAGAGAGAACCAGGCAGGAGAAGACCAGAAGAAACCTGGGGGGGGGGGAGCACAGAGAGAGGGAGCCAGCGTCACTCATTCATTCTGTCATTGGTTTTCTGTAGTTGTCGATGTCCGAGTCCCAGCCCACAGTTGCTCACACGTAGGCGTGGTAGATGAAGGCCCATCCTCGTGGTCTCTCCAGGACGTTGTACAGGAAGTTCTGCAGTCGCCTGTAGAGGGCGTTTCTCTTGGGAGGTTTCTTCCCTCCGGAAACGCTGCTGCGCTTACGACGAGGCCCCTCCTCAACACCTGAGAAGTATGATTCATATTTGATCATTGATCATCTCTGAGTGATTGATCAGCCAATCTACAGCGAGTTGTTGGTCAGTTGGACTAATGTTAGTAATTGATCAGTTAATCTACTGTTAGTTATTGATGAGTCAGTCTACTGTTAGTTATTGATCAGTCAGTCTACTGTTAGTTATTGATCAGTCAGTCTACTATTAGTTATTGATCAGTCAATCTGCTGTTAGTTATTGATCAGTCAATCTACTGTTAGTTATTGATCAGTCAGTCTACTGTTAGTTATTGATCAGTCAGTCAACTGTTAGTTATTGATCAGTCAATCTGTTGTTAGTTATTGATCAGTCAATCTACTGTTAGTTATTGATCAGTCAGCCTACTTTTAGATATTGATCTGTCGGTTTACTGTTCGTCATTCATAGGTTGATCTGAAACATCAAATCAAACGATTAATGGTCTGAATATTTAACCACATATGGACGCTATTCATATTCACTGTTTTAATCACACACTCTACATTAACTATCGATTTGTTTGCAGCACAGCCTCCGAGGAATTGAGTAAACGCCGAGCCACAGTTTTGAATCAAATCAATTAAGGCATTAATGTAGGTCCTGTTCTGTCAGCAGAACAGGACTGAGAGCAGAACATGTATTAACGGTGGATCAGTGAGAAGAGAGCCACTGTCACCGAGCCGGCAGGAAACTTCAGCACCTTTACACTGATTTCATCCAATCCAGTTAAAGAGAAACCTCCTGAACCTGGACTCTGGATAGAACCTGCTGCTCTATCTCAGAAATCAGGTCCTGGACCAGTTTGCTTCTCCAAAGACCTGCAGACCAGCAGCAGCCACTTCATTAAAGGTTACAGAGATGTGCAGAAACATCTCAAAGATTGTTCTCCATCATCATCCTGGTTCTTCTGCTGTGCCCTTCCAGCTGACTTGACTGACCAGAGCTGGGACTTTCTCTCTCATTGACAACACCACTTCCAGTAAGGATGAGGGATTGGGTTTCATCTCTTATCCCTGCTAGGTCTTTAGTTTCCTTATCTCAGAAAACCCTTTCCTTTAAGAAAGTGCTCCACTCCACTCTTCTTCTCCCCTGTTTTGGGATGAGAGCTTACGTGACTCAGCTCTGAGTGTCAGGGCTGTGAACATGAAAATGTTCCAATCTCGGATGATGTAGCGCTGGATTGTAGCTTTGCATTATTGATTGTACATGTACAGAACACCAATGACAAACTTGAAGAACTAGCAAAGAACACGGGGCTAAGCGCTGACATCATCAGTCCGTACCAGCAGACACTGTGGTCCAATTCTGACACGTTATTGATTTACGCGACCCAGGACATCGAGGACAGAGGGGGTCAGCACAGAAAATGTTAAAGCTTCTGACCTCCCTGTACCACCACCGTGGATCCACCACCTCAGTGGTGAGTGTGAATGGTTGTTAGATGGCTAGAAATGTATTATTCCCCCTTGGGAGTTCCCTTTGGGACATTGGCTGGAATGCCACTCCAATTGCAATTTTATTCATATACAGTATATATATATATATATATATATATATAGTTCAGTTATATATATAAACATATATAACGGAAGACCAATGGAGACAGTAATGCTGATGTTGTTGTTTTTTTTACTTATCAACCAAGTAAGAACTGAAACAAATCATTCATTATCTGGACTAATCTCTAGTAAATAGAACCGTTGTCCTGTAATGATAAAAACATGATTCATTTCAATGTAATCCTTCTCCATCAACCAACGACAGACACGCGCACACGGCCGTGCACACGCACACGCACACTGCGGTGTTTACCCGTTATGAGCAGCGCTCCATCTCTGCTGGATTCAGTGCCGCCTCCCTCCAGACCCACGAAGCCCACCTTCAGCTTCTTCTGGTCAGCCTGAGCTCCGGGGAAAACCCCGCCGTTCCGTGATTTCTGGACCATAACTGAGCCGTCAGTCAGGACTCAGCCCCGACACAGAGCAGCGTAGCTGACTAGGTCGAGCATCGCTGCGACGGAAGTGAACGAGGTGGAGGTGGGGGTGGTGGGGGGATAATGAGGAGGAGTCGGAGGAGGAGGAGGAGGAGAAAGCAAAGACGGAGGGAATGATAAAGGAGCAGAAAATCTCTCGGTCAGCAGCTGCTTCTTTCCTCTCCTATAGTATGGTAGGGAAATAACGTCACCGATCTTTTTGATGACAAAACGAAACAATGTATGGGGTCACCTGATCTGCTGCCTCTCGTCTTGGCAACGTGAGAGGGTCACTGTAGCAACCAGACAAGAGGAGAAATTTGAGGATGAAATGAAAGAAAATGGAGAAGTTTAAAATTAAATTGTTAAATTAAATAATAATAATTTTTAGACAGTTTTTTTTTAATAAAACAATTTATTTTGATGTGTGAATTTTCAAATGGCAGTGCTTGTTTCTATGACAACACAATGGGCCAACGCTTCACTTCTGACTGGCCAGGAGGTAGCAGGGTTCAGACGTCAGTAGGGTATTTTCTTGATGAAGCTATTGAACATGTCCAGAGCTGCAATTGGTTTATCAGATGGAACCATGTGACCTGCACCCTGCAAGACAGTGATCGGAGGTCAGGTGCAGGAACAGGCAGGGTCAATGAAGTCATGTCTTTTTTTTTTTCTTTTTTTTTTCTTTTTACCTTGACTGTGACAAAGGCCATGTTTTCAAACTCCTTTACGAAGCCACCAACCTGGCGCCCCCTGTCGTCATTGTAGAACCACGGTCGGCGCTCCACTTTCACCTGGGAGACAAGTGACATCACAGGTAAGGCAGTGACATCATAGCTCAGTACAAGTGACGACACTGAGAGCCGTTACCTCCTGCTGCAACGACTCCACGAACCACTCGTCCCCCATAAAGTTACAGGCCATGTCGACGTCACCGTTATAGACCAGAACTCGGTACTTCTGTAGGAAACAAAAGGTCACAGGACCTGGTGATGTGACCAGAAGGTTCACTGATCTGACTGATTACATCAGGGGGGGGGTCACAAGATCGAAAGGAATCACTGACCAGGGTATCGAGCAGCTTCTCATACTGTTTCTTCATGTCAGTGTAAACTCGGCTGTAGTTCAGGTTGACGTCAGAGCTGTAAAGACAGCAAAGTCAGCCGGGGGGGGGGGGGGGCGGGGGTGGACACGTTTCATAAGAAATGCAGGTGTTTACCTGCAGATGCTCCAGTTGAGGGCCCTCGGGTTAATGTGCAGGGCAGCCCTGACAATTGGGTTGTTCAGGTAGAGGGTGGAAGGTGTGGAATTGGTGCATGGTGGATCCAGATGCACCGACAGGGGGAGCGAAGCCAATTCCCGAAGTTTCTGAAGATGGAATCAAAAGTCAAAAAAAGGGGAAAATGGGAACAGGCGTGAACATCGTCATGGTCATCATCATCATCACATGGTGCCTCATGGTCAGACAGTACACACCTGGTTCCAATGTCTGGTCCAGTGGTGCTTGAGGAATGAGTTTCCCATATCTCTGATCACCAGCTGACTCTTTTCAACACTACAGATCAAAATCATCTCATGGTCAACGAGGAAGAGGAAGTGAGGACATATACCCTACAGCAGGGGGGATCGTGGTAACGGCTCACCTCAGTCTCTGACCGAGTCCTCCTGCACATGGTGCGTAGAGATTATACATGTTGAGTCCAGAACTGTAGACAATGTCGTAGACCTCTGACACCTGAAAACAACACAAGAGCCGGACAACTGAAAGACTGGTTCTGATTGGACCACCAACATGTTACCAACGGCGTTTTCTAGCATCTTCATCGTCTGCTGCTTTTATATGTACAACAGCTAAAAAAAAATGGTGTTGAAAACCATGGTACTGCAACGTTGTCTTCCTCGGAAATTTTGCACGTTCGCATAAAAAAAAAAATGGTGTTGAAAACGATGGTACTGCAATGTTGTCTTCCTCGGAAATTTTGCACGTTCCACAGAGACTCACGCTGGCTGAGCAGTTCTGGTTCGTGATGTTGTAAAATTCACAGATTCCACTGGAGCAGCAATAGGTCTGCAGTCTGGTCCACAGGTCAGTCCCCAGAAGACCGTGGTAGTAGGAGAAGAACACCAGGGAGTTGTCGTTCATTTGGTAACTGGACATACCATTTCCCACCGCGATTCCCTGAGATACACAACAGAAGTTCCTGTAGAGAACCATCAGACTACACCCATCGGGGTGTGTCGACTTGTACGCAGCAGTGCTACTTACTAGTAGGTACAGCAGTGTACACTTGATAATACTGCAGTACCATCTAGTTCAAGTACTACAGTACAATGTAGCTTCAGTTACGGCAGCACCATCTGCGTACCTGGAGGTTAAGCTCATCGTCCTCCATCACCCTCTCGGCCAGCGTAGGAATGTAGATTCCTCCATAACTTTCTCCTGTGAGGAACAGTTGGTTCTTGCTGTATTCGGGGAACAGCTGAAAGAACTTCTTCAGAGCCAGGTAGTTGTTCATCGACACCTGAGACGGCAAAAGAGAAATGTCAGCTGATCACCTGCCAACCAAAAAAAGAAGAGTTACTAAAAGGTTGATCACCGACCTCATTGTCATTTGTGGTATAGTTTTTATTGTCAGAGTAGGAGAACCCAACTCCTGCTGGAGACTCCAGGTACAACATGTTGGCAATCTGTTTTAAAATCATTTGTAAAAAACAATCAGTTTCCAGGATTCACAGAAGTGACCAGCTGACCAAATCTGTCACAGACCGTGTTCCAAGAGTAGGGGTTGTACTCCAGAGTCACTCCGTCATCCTGGATCTGAAAAAGACAAAGGTCAGAGGTCAATACTGGTCACCGTGACATCACTACCAGAAAAATTCAGTGCTTTGTACCAGATATGGTCCATGTTCTGTCAGGAGTCCATCCAGGGAGCTGCACCCGGGCCCACCATTTAACCACAACACTACTGGGTCAGAGGACGGGTCATTCTGTGACTCCACGAACCTGTAAACGATCAAGTAAACACCAGCGTAAGAAGGTAAAGGGCAGAGGGGGGCAGAGGTCACGGCATCTGAGGTGAAGATTTGACGTTCTAGTAAAACACTCCAGTCATGATGATGACCATCAAAGAGCAGAAGAGGACAAGGTGTTAGGAGGCAGAGAGTGAACAGGAGCGTAGAGGTCAGAGTAAGGACTCTTGAGCTTTGGGACAACGATGGTAAAGGTAGAAGCTGGAGGACATGGTGGGACAAGACAGATATGGTCTTGTGGTCAGTAAATAAAGCCACAACAAGGCCAGAAACACTGGAGGAGGAATCATTGTTATTATAGTCTAGATCAAATCAAAGGTCGACTCAGAGTGAGGCTCAGCCTGATGTAAAGATGACAAACTTAAAACCAGGTGTGGTCATGTGATCAGTCCATGATGTAACCAAGCACTTGATTGGTCACAGGCAGGTTATGCGAGTATCTCACCAATAGTGCAGGTGTTTCCCATCTGCTACGTTCAGGTAACCGGAGTAATGCCTGAAGTTTGGCTGTTTATGCAGACCTGGCAGGAAGTTGATCTCATCTGCTGCCGGCGCTGCATCAATGTCCAGCATTGACAACAGGAGGTGACATAACAACAACAACAATGCCTGCATCTGAAACACGGCAGAAAGCAACAACAGCTCAATGAACCTGAACCTTACTATAAAACACCATTAGGTGGAGCTAGATAGCTCTGTTATGATGTTTACTCTAGGTACATGTACCGCAGAAACATTAAATAACCTTTTAAACGTTCTAGTTCCAAACGATGCTAAGAATCAACACATACATTTTTTTTTCAACTATTCAATAGTGTTGAGGCTTGAGGAAATTTTGATATTCTCTATCATATCATATCAACAATACATTTTTTTCAACTATTCAATAGTGCTGAGGCTTGAGGAAATTTTGATATTCTCTTTAACAAGTGGGGAAGTTCACAAAACGTGCTACTTCCTGTTAGAACAAAATAGCCGATCATTCCGCTCTTTTACATGCTACCGCGGTTAACTAACACTAACTAGTGGGTCACTGAAAAAACACAGAGCAGCACCGGAATGAACTCACCGTCACTTTTAGACTTCTGCCACTGCAAATTCACTCCTGTATCTCGTCGGGGCAGCCGCAGCTGAAGGCAGTAAACGATCAGTGGTCACATGACACTGGCAACACTCGTGACGTTGAATGGTCACGTGATGTGCAATTAACCGTTTTATACCCAAACAAAAGAAAAAAAACCTCTGGAATCTGGAATTATTAAGAAAAAGAAAAATAAAATTCTATGAATTTTTCATGGTAAAACGATATGAAAAATTTGTGAAGGATAAAACTGAGAAAATCCTGGTTTTATCACATTTATACGAAAGCAATAGATATTGCTTTTCTATAGTGTCAACAAAGCTGGTCATGATTCTTCTGCATTGATGTTTTTTGGCAAAAAAAAAAAACAATCACAAACAGGAATCACTGAAGATTCCTCTTTAAATGTATCTAATCCAGAATCCAAGTCAAACAGTTAAACATTAATACCGTAATAATACATCACCCAAAAAAAATTTTTTTTGGTAGTGATGTCTTAGTTTATTGACCTCTAACCTTTGTCTTTTCAGCTCCAGGATGACAGCGTAATAATTAATAATATTAATATTCATCAGTAAGGGTAGACAGAAGTGGGATGCGGCCCGATTTAATTACAATGCGCTGTCTGTCTGAAGATAGTTTCTCATTTACATAGGAACAAGAGGATCTGTGCGCTGATTGGCTGACTTTATTCAAATAATAAACACAAAAGCACAGAACAATTTTCTGCAGAAACTTTATTTAAAAACAGAAAACAAGCATACATGTGGAAAAAACAAAAATCTGTATAGCTGCTGGACAAGGGGGGCGGAGCTTTTTCAGGGTCGAGGAGGTGGTCTCATCCCTGGAGGGGGTGGTCCTAGAACAGAAGAGTCACACATTAGCAGCTTATAGATAACGAAAGATGCTGTCACGTAATTAGCTGAACACAACTTACCTCTCATACCAGGGGGTGGCGGCCGCATGCCGGGAGGAGGCATTCCCATCGGAGCACCTCGGCCCGGAGGCATTCCCATTGGTGGACCCATTGGAGGCCGCATGCCAGGAGGCGGGCCCATCATACCTGCAAGGCAAGGAGAAGGCAAATGACAACCAATCAGATAATTACGAAAAGGAAAGTGAACTACTTGTCATTGTGACACAGCACAGCACTGCACACAACCAAATGTGACCTCGGATTTTAACCCATCACCAAAGTGAACAGTGGGCGGCTTTAAGTGCCCGGGGAGCAGCGTGAGGGGACAGTGCCATGCTCAGAGCACCTCAGTGCTAACTTGGCAGCTGGTGGACTCAAATCTGAAGCCTTCTATAACCCAAGACTGCTTCCTTAACCACCACTGGTGCCTCCTTAAGAGTGGTGCCTCTTAGGAAGGCACAACTGCCTCCATACGAGAAGAGGGGAGCAGGAGACCAGTACACGTTACTAAACTGATTCTGACATTCATCTGGTGCCGTCTGCCAGCTAGGTCCCTGCAAAGCAGTGCGTACTGGTCTTGTTGTTCACCTTCTGAGTGGTGGAAATTTAGCTTCTAAAACCTGGAGGAGGTGGAGGAGGAGTAGTAGTAGTGGTGGTAAACATAACACCCCCCCCCCCCCCCCCCCC
>NC_024317.1:20165931-20175843 GCF_000523025.1 Cynoglossus semilaevis
AACTTTAACAAGATTGCCAGTACCTGCACTGGCCATACAGCCCCACAACATGATGGAACCACCACCAAATTTAACTGTGGGTACAACAACAGTGTTTGTCTTGGAATGCTGTGTTCTTCTTATCTGAGATTTTTCTTGGCCTGCAGTGGCGGGCCTTAACTAGAACTGAGCCTGTGGGTCTTCCATTTTCTCACCATATTCCTCACAGTGGAAAGGGACAGCTGAAGTCTCTGAGCTAGCTTTTTGTATCCTTCCCCTAAACCATGATGTTGAACAATCTTTGTTTTCAGGTCATTTGACAGTAATACATGTTCCAGTAATTATTGCTAAAGGTATTCAAATTAATAAAACAACAAGGGTTTATGCACCTGCCTACTTTTGTTTAAGTAATTATTGCACACTTTCTGTAAATCCTATAAACTTCATTTCACCTCTTAAATGTCACTGTGTTTGTTTGCTATATGATATATTTAATTGAAATTGCTGTTCCGAACAACCAATGATACATAAAGGAAAATCTTGAAACCGATCAGGGGTGCCCAAACTTTTTCATACCACTGTATAACACCACAGAACTCAAAATTTTCTAAAATGTACATATGGATATTTGAAGTTGATTAAATAACACGACAATAAAACAGAGCCCATTGTTTGGTGTGATGAGGGAGAGACAATCACCTGGAGGGGGGGCTCCACGGCCCATTGGCGGCGGGGCTCCTCGCCCTGGAGGATACTGTGTTGGGGCACCAGCAATACTTGCTCCGGCAGCTGCAGCCGCTACGGTACCTCTGCCCTGTGGAGTCATGACCTACACACACACACACCAAAGGTCACCACCTGATCATGCACCCATACTGCATGTCAACAAATATTAAAGCTATTGCCATGGTTACCTGTTGTGAAGGCCCACCCACTCCTCTGACAGGCCCAGCCAAACCAGCTGGAGCCTGAGGCATTGGTGCCCCTGCAGGAACGCCACGACCTGCAGCACGACCCACTCCTGGACCGCCAGCCACGCCTGCCAATGGCACTCGTGCAATACCAGTCTAATGAAATATCAGAGGTCAACAATCTGAGACAAAAAAAAAAAAATCCTCAGAAAGAGCAGTGGATGTAGTTGGTACTCACATCTTTAGGAGGTGGACCCTCCACTGTCATGGACACCAGGTTTTCTCCCCTCAGCAGAACCAGACCCAGAACCCTGCGCTCCTCACGTTCCGGCTGCTTTGAGTTTTTAGGCCTGGAGACACAGGACAATGACAAATGTATTTATGTAAATGGACTTACTCTATTGTCAAGACTAACTTGGTTATTCTGCTTTCGTCCATCATCTTCATCCTTCACTATTTTCACATTTAATTTCAGTTTGTAACACATTAGAAACTTTAGACTTGCTTAAAAAAAAACACCTCCAGATTATTTTTTTGGAATTGAAAATACAAACTATTTCAGGGTGCTTTCTTTAATATTCTCCATCCTGACATAGGTATACATCTACAGATATAGGTATCGGTGGGAGAAGTGGACGTGTGACCTACTTGATCTTCCTGAACTCGTCACAGTCACAGAGGATCAGGTTCATGTGTTTGTCGAAGGCCTTGAAGGTTCCTATAAAGATTCGCCCATCCTGCAGGATGCACCTCATCCTGTAGTCGATGTGCTGCAGCATCTTACTGCTCTTTCCCACCGTCTGTAGACCAATCAGAAAACAACTTCACTTGACATGACCACACAAGCGCATTCACCACTGCCTGTAAGTAAATGGCTAACAGTGGTGAAACACAAGAACTGACTCCCAACGTTCCAAGCATGGTAAACCGGAACTGTACATTTATAGGAGGCTGTTCAGTAGAAGTCACCTCTCCGCTATTGGCTCTTGGATAAACAGGTGATACATTTTCAAGAAATCAAGAGAGTATAGTCGGTCACATAAACAACTATAGATGATCAACTGTGGACCTCAGCAGGTCCATAATTTGATTAAATGTTGAATCAGGACCAGGACGACTCTCGAAACAGTCTACGCCCTGTCCCCTGTTTAGATTCCATTGAATAAACCTGGTTAAAAGTAAGAACAAGTCCAGTCTTACTTGGAACAGGCTCAGAACCCAAGTGGGTCCAGGGTTTCAATTGATCCAAAGACAGATCTAGAGTCTGAGCAGCCTTGGACTAAATCAGACGACCTCAAATGTGAATTTTCTCATAATCTATGCTGATCAGCTCTGCAACTGTTCAGATGCTTTACTGAAGAGAGTTTATCTTCGAGTGGAGGTGGAGGTTAATTCATTCATTTTTAACATTAATTACCGTTCAAATAATTAGTGAATCAAACAAAGGACTGGAAATAAACTAATCTCTGCGCTAAAAGGCTAACATGGAAGCTAACGACAGACAAACATTCATTCACTTTCTTGTGATTCTCCCAGTGATTTATTTCTCACAGGAACTTTGTCTACAGAGAATGTCATTAGTTCACTATTATCAACTCAACAATTTTCTGGTCAGTGCGGCCGTGCAGCTTGTGGACGTTACATCGACGTTTATATAAATTCCCGCCATATCCTTAAAAACAGCTAAAAGAATAAAAATACAGAGATTTTCAGGTCGAACCGAGACAAAACCCTTCTCCAGACAAACACTTACCATGGTTACGCTTCTGATTGCTCCGATCTCTGTCGGATTCAAAGAAGAACCTTAAAAAATTGGACCCGCGGATTATCCGCCAGGGCCGTCTTTATGTGCAGCTAAAGGAAGTGATGCAACAGGAAATGTGTAGCCGCACAGAACAATCCCCCCCGTAACAAAAGCAACAAAAGACGTTCCGTCTGTCAATGCCCTATCCGGGTCGCTTCCATTTGCGCATGCGCAAATCTTGGGCGCCATCTTGGACAGCGAAACACGGGGACTCTGTATTTAAACGAATCACAACAAAGATATGTATGTCTCTCAAATGCTCAGTAATTTATTTTTCAATAAATAATATGCATAAAAATGCCCTGTTTAGTGTTTTTGTTTGATGTTTCATATATTAAATATAGAAAGAAAGAAAGAGAAAAAGAAAAAAGAAAGAACATTATTAGCATTCAGCATCAGAACAGCAAGAAAAACATGCAAGAAAAGACCCTAGAAAAAATTAACTTTTTTTTATTGTGTTATGTGTATTCTTATTATTAAATTCTTAAATGCTTTTAATACAATATACCAAATTATCTCTACGTATTAGAATTTGACTATTTTATAAGACTATTTTCTTATACTATTTATCTATATATCTCTCTATATGTATATTTAGAAAGCATTAAATAAGTTTCAGCAAGTGGGGATAGCATATAAAATTGATTATAACCAAAATAATACTATATACAGTATACATTTTTGCGAATACTGTGATTCTGTAATATATATATATATATATATATAAATATATATATATATAAGCGATTTGCGGCAATACAAACAGGCTGTACTGCACAACACTGTTATTTGAACGAAGGTTATCCAAGTGGCCCTGTCGACACAATCGCTCCTTCCTTCCTTCCACCCTTCCTTCTTTATTTCTTTCTTCATTTCATTCTTCATTTATTTGACCTTCTTTATAGTTTACCCTCTGTCCTTCACTCTTCCCACACATCCTTTAGTCTTCCTCTTTTATTATTACTTTCTCCATCCTCTTTATTGTTTATTGTTGTATAAATGCATAGTGAATAAACTATAAATATGACCCTCTCTTTTATTTACTATAAGCTTTAAAATCATATTTAAATGAAATGACAGAAATGAAACTGTAAAATTAATAAATTAATTAAATGTTTGAGTAATAATCAAAACATGATCATCTCCATCCTCATCATCACATGAACATTTCCCATCATCCCACAGCAGGTTGGTTACCATGGTGACCAAAGCTCTTAACCGACCGCGCACCGCAGTGACAATGAGAAGGAGGAGGAGAGATGTGAGTCACCGACACTGAACAGAGCAACTGACCCAGAAAGAGACGACCACAGATAAGAATCGTAAGCCTGTGAATTTGCTCCCCGTTGCTTCAACTTATTGGGCAACCACACTGTTGCTTTAACCTGAGGCTTCAGAGCTCCTGCAGCAGCCACAGCAAAGGCAGCAACAGCTACAGCAAGGACAACAGCAACGACAGACAGCTTCATCAAGAATATTAGCACCTGCATTTGATACATACAACAAGCAGCAACAGCTACAGCGAGGACAGCAGCCACGACTGCAGGATTAGCAATAGCAACACCCAAAATAGAAACATTTAGAGCAAAAGCAGTAGCAGCAACTACAGCAGCATTAGCTGCCACTACACCAACATCTGAAACTGCCAGCACAGCTGCAACTACAGCAACAGTTACATCCACCGCAGTAGCAACTACGGAAAGAGCAACAGCTGCAGCTACAACTACACCGACAGCAGTAACATTTACAACACAGCAACTACATCAACAATAGTAGCAGGTACAGTTAGAGACAGCAGTAGCTTTGGCAACGGGCTTCCAGGACGTTGCTGTAATATGGACAACATGTTTAAATTTACCAGTGACCAGAGCTACAGGCAGTGAGTGCAACTAAGAAAACAACAATGGAAAAGTAAACAAACTCAAGTACTTCATCACCGAGCGACCAGGCTGTGATCACGGTTCTTGAATAATGGGCCCAAAAACAATTTAACCTTCAACAGCATCCAGCAGGTGAGTGAAGATACTCACTGAAAACGTAACGCAATAAAACATGTTAACAAAGGTTACTTTTTTTTTAAACTTGAAAGACACAATGCCATTAGCTCAGCTCAGCACAAAATTGTAAACATTTAGTGTAACTAAAAAAAACAGTGTACTTCTTAATCAGATAAATAACATACCTACCTGGTACAAACAAATACCGTTAGCCCATTTTACCATAAACAAAGGACCGATTATTGTTTATCGCAACAGTGGTAATAACCTCACTTGGCAGAGTGTAATGAATCTGATTGATCAGTTTACAGCTGTTTCTATGGCAACGCCCACTAATCATAACAGCATCTGTGACCAGAAGTTTTCTTTCTACAGTTTCAGGTCAAGTAAAGCTCCGGTCTTTTGACTTCATCTGTTGGCGATAAAGACAACTGCTAATAGGATGGACCAAAACAAAGAGGTAGAGTCTGACCGGGAGGTGGAGGGCAAGGTGATTTCCTCATCATCCTTCATTCTAGCACCATGGTGCCTACAGGGACACAATAACTATTTTCATATGGTACATTTAGGTGCAGACCTGGGCTCAGTCCCTAGTTTACACTCTGGAAGAGCTGGAGTGTAAAATCTGCTACAACCGTTATGACACCCGCAGCAGGAAACCCAAACTGCTGGGTTGTCTCCATCGAGTCTGTGCCAAGTGTCTGAAGAAAATGGTGGACATGGGTAAGTAGGTCAGAGGTACAGACTCCGAGACAGACTCCGAGACACACACTTGCAGAGACAGATGCTCAGAGACACAGACTCCCAAAGACACGCACGTTTCTTTCGATGTGATGTCACCCGGAGCGTGACCAATCAGGTTATACAGATGTTTCACAGTCATCACGTTGGGCACATGTTTTCTGTGTGACTTGTTCTCAGGAGAGTCGTCTCCGTCTATCATCACATGTCCATTCTGTCGCCACGAGACGCATGTCCCTGATGAGGAGGTTAGTAGACGTTTGACCTTTGACCCTGTGGTCTTCAATGATGGTAGTGACGCGTGTCCTCTGTCCTATTGTTGGTCCCCCCCCCCCGTGTTTATGTAGGTGTGGCTGATGGAGGATGACCGTCACATCCTCGCTGTTCTGTCATGTCAGGACCAACTTCGTCGAGGTAGAGGAAAAGGAGGGGAGGGAGGAGGAGGAGGAGGAGGAGGAGGCGAGGTAGTTCGGAGTCCAGCCGCTCTGACCAGTAAGAGAGAATTCTTCATTGACCTCAGTAATGATGTCATAATGTGTGAATGAACACCAGTTTTTTTTTTTTTGGTTAGGCAACAGCGTGACAACAGCCACTCACCGCTCCTCCGACTGTCTGGTCATCACCATCATGGAGCTTACAGAAGATTCTCCATCCTCGGACTCACTGAACACACTCAACGTGCTGTACCGCCCGCAGAGCCCCGCCCTCGACTCGCTGCCCTGTGACCCCCCAACGCACAAGTGTCACAGCTGGACATCACGCAGCTGTCCACGCTGCCTGCTGGGTGCCCTGTGTCTGGTCAGTGTCTTTGTGTGATCACGTGTATGCTGTGTACAGGAAACATGACTATGTGTATCTCTTTAGGTGTACTTCAGCTCTTTGCCTCTGGGGATTTACTTGCTCATGATTGGTCAGCTGTGGATGGGCGTGGTCCTGGTCAGTCTGGTCCCATGCACGCTGTTGCTGCTTGTCCTCTACGGTTTCTGTCAGTGTCTGTGCACTGAGTTGATGGAAGTGCTCGCCACGTGCACATGTCTGGTGTCATGACAGCTGGTGAACACACACACAACAAGAATACCGTCTATAGCGACACTCACCCAACTCACCTGTGCAGTATGACTCCGCCTACATCCGAAAACCAGCATTACACGCTCAAAACAAAAGCCAATCACAGAGAAGGGGCGGAGCCTCTGTGATGCTTTACTGTGAATTGTTTTTTGTTTTTTTTTGCCTCCTGCCATAAGAACTCTACTTCAATCATTTGCCAATCACGTCATCACCTGCGGATAACATCTAATGACAAGTCCAGATCTGTTGTCATAGCTTAGCAAAGAGTTGAGCAGGGGCTGGACTGGCTGCTGTCACCGTGTCAGCAGCTGCCCCCACCTCCAAACACAACCATGACTAAGTAACAGCAACATAGGCTACAATACTAGCGAGTGTTGTGTCTTACTTTCAAAGCACTTTGGTCAAAGCTCTGGGCCTATTGGCTGAATTCTATTAGACTGTTTGCATAGCTGAGGTCATTTTGAACGAAATCAGATGTAAAGATTTTAAAGATAAAAAAAAAAAAGTTATTTCTTCATAGGTATTTTATATTTGAATGTTTTGTTAGGCTAAGCTAAAAAAAAAAAAAGGTTATCCTTCATCTGCCTGTTTGTGCTAAGCTAGGCTAACAGCTCTGGACAAGACTGCAGTGTTTTATTGTCTGGTTTTTTTTTTTTTTTTTAATGTGCCACTGTATTGCAATTATATCTGTGATAATGATGAAGGGGATTATGACCATGATGGTTACAGTGTCAGAAGAATGGTGATTGATGACTGTATCCTAACCATAAATTTGATTGAAATAAAGACAAAATCAATGATAAACATATATTTATCGACAACAATGCTACGTGACAGTACAAGACATGATTTTTTTTCCTAAATTTGACACACCCTGGTTACTTCCCTTGTTGTTGTAATACATTTGTGATGGTGATGTTAAAAGCAAATAATGCTAACATAGTAAACTTTTTTTATTTTATTTTAGCCAATGACCTTACCCAGTCCCTCTGAATCCCACATAACAGTGTTTCTCAACTTTTTTTTTTTTTTGTCGCACAGCACATATTTATCACCAGGAAAAACCCCATGGCTCACCACCAAACCAAAATCTCACATAAATGTACTACTCACAATTTACTAAAACTTCGTTTAGTTGTAGGCAACACTGATATAATGGCAGGAATTGAAGAAAGACACTCATCTTCTTTAACAGATCTGATTTTCTTTTTTAGTTTTCACAGCCGTCCGCTGCCACCTTGCAGAAGAGGATTAAATTGCTCTGCCTGTCACACATTGAGGAACAAAGAAAATGCAATTGCAATAAATAAATACTAGTTTTTGGACCAAGTCTACTACTATCAAGCTAACGTTGACCGTGGGAACAAAGAAAATGCAATTGCAATAAATAAATACTAGTTTTTGGACCAAGTCTACTACTATCAAGCTAACGTTGACCGTGATCTGCTGGAATAAAGAAAAGAGAGGTGAAAAAAAAAAAAATAACAACCCTCGGTCCGTGTGCACAGGTGAGTTCCTGTGAAGAGCCCGGAAGAACACAGCTGTTAATTAAAACCCTGGCGTCCCGCAGGGACAAGAACACAATTGTTTATAGAAACCAGGAGCTCGTGGAACACTGACAGAAACTGGAAGGAGCCGGGATCTCTGCAGGTAGGAAACACAATACACAATACATTTAGCTTATCTACTGTTTGGATCTAATCTTTCTTTAAGCTATACACGTTTCCACACCAAAGCCTGTAGAAAAAACTAACTGTTGAAGTTGTCAGGTTTTAAGACATGACAATATCTTTAACTGGAGTAATGGACGCAGCAGCTGGTCCACAGCTATCCAGGTCAAATATCTGCATACATTCATGGAACTTGTGTTTGGGAAAAACAATTTCTCAGAGATCAACCAAAAAATAAAATCTTTTATTTTTAAGTCGTGGTAACGTTGGATTGCAGGAAAACAACAAAGAAACAACAAGGACAAAGAACCTGCTGCTTTAATGCTGCATAAATGTTACAGAATTATGGTGTCGACCAAACCACTGCTGTGTTTGGTCATCCTGTTTCGTTGTTATCGTTGTTTTAAATGCCCAGTCTATGTTCAGTACCAAATGTCCCTGAGTGAGGTGTGGAACAAAAAAGGCTGTGATTTACTGCGCGGGGGGACTAGTCTGTAAAGTGCATGTTTTTTACTGGATTTTCACTAGCGTTGACCAGCAGATTAGCGGTATCAGATTTTCTGCCATTCCAAATAACTAAGGACTTGCTTTAGATGATAGAAAGAGAGAGGGAGAAAGGAAAAGAGAGCAAGAAAGCAACGGGTAAAATGACCCAGCGAGGGGTGGGCGACAGTGGGCAAGACAGCGCGACAATATCGGGGGCCACTAAGCGTAGTTGAGCTAGCAGCTTCCCTCACGGCTTCCCCATGGCGTAAAACTGAATGAATGCCAGTCCTCGGTTCGGCATATATTTACTTATTTTGAAGGAAATTATTTTCAATGAAGATGTGAGATATGTTAACACAGCTGAAACCGATTTTGCTGGTTCAAGAAGTTATAAAACTAGCCTTCCTTTGAGCTAGTTTAGTATCTGGAGTTTCACATTTGTGGGTTGGGGTATACTCTGAATAGAATAGCCAGAAAAACAGAGCTTTAATGTGAAACTATTCCATGCAGGAAATAGCCAAGAAACTTGGATTTCCTAAAATGAAGCATACTACTCACATCGGATAACAGCACAAATGGGACTAGAAAGAGATGTGGGAGGCTCCAGTCCACATCTGAGCAAGATGACAAGTTCATTGGAGCCTTTAGTTTGAGAAGTTGGCATCTTTATCAAATGGTATGCTGACTCTAGGGCCTTCTAGTTAGAGTGGCTTATCTTTTTTTGGCCATATCTGAGCCAAAAAAAAAGCCAAGAAAATGAAAAGATTATTATGGGCAAAAGAACATAGGTTTTGGACAGAGGCAGATGTAATGAAGAGGGCCAACACAGTTAGCAGTGTCCATCAAGTCAATCCAAGTTTTGGGAAGTACTTCCCAAAGAGTGGAATTTCTTCCATTACCTCAACAAATTAACAGCGAGAATGCCAAAGGTTTGCAATACTGTAACTGCTGCAAAGGGAGCATTCTTTGAGGAAAGCAAAGTTTAAAGAACAAAATGTATTATTTCAAATAATTTTTTTTTTTTTTATAATATCGTCAATTTCTTGACTATATGTTATACGCATTTTGCAACTCTTTTGGAAAATAAAAGTGCAAGTTTTAATATAAAACAATTGTATGGATGACCCAACTTGTGAACGGTAGTGTATACAAATATATATGTATAAATATATATATATATATGTGTATATATATATATATGTATATATATTTATATATGTATATATATGTATATATGTATATATATGTATATATAT
>NC_024317.1:20176144-20177405 GCF_000523025.1 Cynoglossus semilaevis
ATATATGTGTGTGTGATGTCTCTGATGGTCACTGATTGTCTGTGATGTCCTCTGAGGGTCTTTGACGGTTACTGATGGTCTTTGAAGGTCTCTCCTGGTCAATGACAGGTGAGTCATGTCTGAGTTCTACATTTTTACTCAGATGTCACAAACCAACGGATGGGAAACAGAACCAGAGAGTGATGTTAAATCCAAACCACTCTTTCTCTGACATTAGAGAAAGACATTAGAAAACAGAAAACAGATTTAAAATGACGGTTACCAATATATTTCTTCTCACTTTAGATGAGCAATGACATCATCATGAGTCGCTGGCGTCATTCAGTGGACGAGTTGGCTGCAAGGCGTCGACAGCAGAGCGAGTGTGAGCGTGCTCACGAGGTCCTCAGCCGTGTCACTTCCTGTTTCCAGCAGCAGGTGGCGTCGCTGGGTAGCACTGCAGACAGCAGCTATTTACGAGATGAGCTGAATGAAACCAGGACGCTAGCCCACCGAATCAGCTGTGGTACCTGAGCGTCTTTCTGAACCTGTCCATCAGGTTGACCATGTCAATCTTTAACCCATGGTCTGTTTGACATTTCTTTCTCTTCCAAGGTTTGTCACGTCGTCTGTTGCGCCTGCTGTCCGGCCCTGATTCCACTCCCTCTAGTCTAGAGGACTGACGGGCCTCGGAACGTCTATGGGTGCTTTTCGTGTCGGCACTAGAAAACTTCCTGTCTGACCTGCGTAAGGCAAGAGATCTGAGTGTGCAGTTTCGTTTGACCCAGCGCTGTGACAGACGCTCATTGGTCAACACAGGTCAGTTACCCAGTTCAGCTCCCTCTGGCCACAAGTTCGGTAATTGGTGGAATCATCCTCTCCTACTTCTTTACTTTAGCCTAGAGAACCAAACTCTACCTAAATCCACGGGTTTCTTATTGTTTCCTAGGATGTATAGATGGTGTAGTGGGCGTGGCAGCTCAGGTGGCATCAATTCAGGTACCTTGGCTCACCATGGAGGAGGAACCAAGTCCAGATCTAGCCAATCACATTGCTGGACTGGAGGCCATGCTTAGTGACCTGCAGCTCAGGGTAAGACAGAGTTTCGCCTCCTCATAGAGCTGCAGACCACCAGAGGTCGTGGCTGTTCCACAGATATGCACTATATTACCAAAAGTATTGGCTCACCTGCCTTGACTCCTACTATGAACTGAAGTGCCATCCCATTCCTAACCCAGAGTTCAATATGATGTCGGTCCACCTTTTGCAGCTATTACAGCTT
>NC_024317.1:20178796-20203310 GCF_000523025.1 Cynoglossus semilaevis
GAACGGGCAGCGACACGTCCGCTCACCAAGTCAAAGTTATACACATTTGCGGTTCTTTTGAGATGGAACAACAAATGGTGACAAAACTGGGTGAGATGTATTCTTTTTCGAGTAAGAAAAGTCTTCTTTGAAAAACATGCAGCAAAGCCAAAGTGGCAAACGAGTTTGCCATCAACAGACGTGACAAATTTTGTTAAATAAGGTAAAAATGTTTTTACTGGATAATACTGGATAATTTAAAACTATCCATAGTACTCATTTCCTCCAACAACAAATGGTGACAAACTGGGTGAGATGTATTCTTTTTGAGTAAGAAAAGTCTTCTTTGAAAAACATGCAGCAAAGCTAAAGTTGCAAACGAGTTTGCCATCAACAGACGTGACAAATAAGGTCAATTTTGTTAAATAAGGTAAAAATGTTTTTTACTGGATAATTTAAAACTATCCATAGTACTCATTTCCTCCAGAGCAAGACCTTCACCCAGACCACAATTGGACTACACGTCTGATGAACAGCAAGATTTCTATCTTTTTCATTTTGAATGGGCTAAATTACTTGCATTAAAAGTAACCTAATGGGAATTAGGTTACTTTTTACTTTCTTTAAAGTATCCAACTGTAGCGCATCCCCTCCCCTCCCCCCTGAGCTTTATTTTATATGATTGTGTTCTCAGGTTTTTCTATTGTCGTGTTGACTGTATAGTAAATGAGGCAGCTACCTCAGTACACTCCAGAGTTTAAAATAAATAAAAAACTCTGCCTTGGATTCTTAAAGAAGCTATGATTTGAAATACACATTTTTTTTATTTAAGGTCGTATCGAACATCACTAGTTGGGAGACACTGGTCTACAGGACATTCTATTTTTTTTTTTCTACCATGTTAAGACACTTTTTTTTTTAGAAAACAGTCTGTTGTTTAAGATCTTTATTGGACATAAAAATATTTTACAAAACACAGACAACTTAGATAAGACAAAAAAAAAGATGAAAGACAAAGAAGAGGGGGGAAGATCTTCACTTCTGGAAGGTCGACTGGAGATGTGCTTTATATGCTAAAAGGAAAGAAAAAAAAGAGAGAAGATTTTAACATAGACACAAACAGATAGACACACACACCCTCTCCCTCTCTCACCTCCCTGGTCAGCCCATAGTTCTGCAGCGGTCGTGTTCAGTGGACTCTCGTTGTTTGGCTCTGAGGAGAAAACAAAGCATTTATAAGAAGAAAAGTCACAGATGCACATAAGGCTTTGATCTGCCTGTGTGCGTGTGTCTATTTTGTGTAATAATCTGCTAGTGACAGCCACCGCAAATACTTTCTGAAGCACTTGGCTTGTATCAAAAGTGCTTCATTGTTCAAATCGTTTCAACACATTTTAACTCAACTCAACAATATCTGGTGGCCAAAATCTACAACTTCAAAACTTCATTGGAAAATATTGCGGAATAGTCCCGCCCCCCCCCCCGGGATCAAACATAGAGCTTGAGCAGTCCAGGCAGAGATCCCGCTGCTACATCAACTTATCATGTCACACATTCTCTCTCAAAAAAAAAAAAAAACCTTTGCATGATGGACATTCTCAAATTTCACTTTCAATACAATGGTCCACAACACGCTAGGCCCAGAGGCAATGACCTCTGTCATGTTGGTGTGGAACCTCAGGGTTCACCTCCTGGGCAAGATCGAATCCCGGTTAGCGCGGTTGGCACCTTCCAGTGGACTCACCACCAGCAGGAAGGTTTAGGGAAGTTGGTACGGTGCAGTGTGATTTGGGTGGTGACTGCTACCCCCGTGACCCGGTAACGGATAAGCGAATGAAGATGGATGGATGGTCCACAACAGTTTCATCATCATTTCAAGATTCATAGTTTTGGTTGGCCATCAAATTTACCTTCTCAATATCACCGCCAAAACACAACACATATCCCGCTGTGGTTTGGCGCTCTTAAAGCCTTGAAGGTAGTTGGATGGGCCTTGAAATGTGACTCGATGCAAATGTATTTAGGAAGAACGAAACGGAGCTCAGAACTGGGATTGACGATCCGAAGATCGATTCATTTTTTAATTTAAACAGTGGAACTTGCCGATCTCAAAAGCATCGATTCTGCCACTACGAGCTACCGGAGCTTCTGCTTCAAACTGACCATCACTACAGTCTGTTATTCTGGATTCAACACCCGTCACCTAACCCTCCAGAGCAGGGAATTTCAACCAGCAACCCTTTGTCGACACAACTGATCCTTTATCATACTATCCTCGCCCAATTACTGGGTCATGTTCTTAAAGAATTTTAATGAAACCATTGGACAGAAGTCTTCATTTGTATCAGTGTTTTTTCCCCCCCAGGTGATACAGAAGAAGAATTCCTTACCTCCCAGCAGGCTTTGCACAGACAACAGGATGGAGCGCACATCGTACAGCGCGGACCACTTATCCTTTAAAATGTCCAGGCAGATAAAACCCTGGTCGTCCACATTGGGATGAAAACATGGAGTCACGAACTTCACACGGGGGGCCTGGTATGGATATCCAGCTGGGAATTCCAGGGAGAGTCGGTACCTGAGACCCTCATAAACCTGACACAGGAAAATCGTTCATTAACAAGAAATATGCAGACATAGTTTAGACATAGCCAGAGTGAGGACTCTGTGGACCTACCGTTGCCTGTGGTCCATCAATTGTTCCAATCCACTTAAAAAGATTGTCTGATTCTGGAAACGCTGAGATTCCTTTGTCACCTGACATCTGACAGACAAACAGGTCAGGTAAGGTAAATTTTAAAAAAAAAATCACAGAAGGACAATCATCAGTGCATTTGTTTGTAGAGTGACTTCAATGAACGACAGCATGACACAATGAGCAGGAAGTACCTGTCAGAGTGAAAAGAACATAAGATGAAGAAAACTCACCATCAGTGTCATGAGCTCCTGCTGCAAACTACACACACACACACACACACACACACACACACACACACACACACGCACACACACACGATGTTAACAATATCTGATCACACAATTTTCAGGCCGTGCACATTAAACTGACAGAGGTCTGGTTCTCACCGTTTGGACACAGAGCCTCGGGTGGCGCTGTTGCCGCTCTCGTTGGCCTTCAGAGCAGCTGCAGATGAAGAAGCGGCTGCTGCAGGATCCTGGTTCTGAGACGCCATCAGAGCTGAAAGAGGAACTAAACATCATGACACATGTCTGTGCAGTCGTTTTCGTCAGGAGTCATCACTGGGGAACAGTGTGTTCAGAACACCTTCATGACAACAACTGAATATGTTTAAATTCCAATGCCTTTTCATTTCGTTGTTTGTTTGTTCAGTCGGCTGCTGCCGTGTGAATTTTTTACTATTTTCTAACCTAAGCCACTGTCTCAGAAATGACCGTCTTCCTCATTAGGACCAAGGCTTGAGTTCTGATAAGCACACTCCCTCAGTCCAAACTAAAACAAACGAAGAGGTTAAGAGAAAAGTCTCCTAATTTCCTCGGTGTGTTTCTGCTTTAGCTTTTTGCTAACGTATCTACCTCAGCGGGCTATCACGACGTTAGCTCAGCTGTTAGCCTGACCGGAGTTAACAGTCAGATTTTGGTAAAAAGCTTTGTAAATGATAACATGAGTTCATCAACCGGATCTTGTTTGTAAGCTGTATTTCGACACTATGCATAAGTTCGAAAACATCGCGGCTAGGACTCACCGTACAACGATCTTTTCTCCGCTTGTAACTGACTGAATGAACTCCCGCCCCCCAGTTTAAAAGAAATCTTTCCTACAACTGCAGCCAACCACAGACCACCTTTTAAAAACAAACCTGCTCATGCTGACCAATCACAGCAGCAGAAGGGAAGTCTTCCCTCAGTCTATGGTGACGAGTGTGAGCAGAAAAATCCATCATGGTGGACTCAGGAAAAACTAAAAAATGCTACCATCTTATTTTATGTTATTTTAATTTATTTTAATTTACCCCACAATATCCATCTTATACAGTCACTGTGTGAAAGCTCTTAGTTCAAATGTTTACATAAATATTTGTTTTTGTTGTAACTTGTGTATGTGTCTAATTCTACTCTTTTTCTGATGTTTTATTCAAATGTACAATACAACATACGATGTGTTTTATAGTGTTTACAGACCAATACAATATGAACTAATCTTTCATATGACTCGTGAATCATATGAAAGATTCGTAACTCGTGATTCCTCAGTCATATGAAAGATTTGTTCATATTGAACTCACGAATCACTCACAAATCACTCTCTGCGAACTAATCTTTCACTACGAACAAATTACTCTCTGCAAACTAATCTTTGACTGAACTAATCTTTCACTACGAATGAATTACTCTCTGCAAACTAATCTTTCACTGTGACCTAATCTTTCATTGCAAACGAATCTTTCACTGTGAACTAATCTTTCACTATGAACGAATCACTCTCTGTGAACTAATCTTTCGCTATGAACGAATCACTCTCAGTATACTAATCTTTCACTGTGAACTAATCATTCGCTGTGAACTAATCTTTCGCTGTGAACGAATCACTCTCTGTGAACTCTCATTCATCGTCACATTGTGGTGTGTTTTTCTTTCTTTGGTTTTCACATGGTTTTAATTGCTTATGGTATTTTCTGTACTTTGTAGACTTTGTCAGCGGAAGCTAACCATGTTTGCGTTTTATTTAGTGTCGGAGAACCGCAGCCTTCTTTACAACGCCCACAATAGGACTAAAGCGCTAAATTATTCGTTCAAGATTCGTTCACGACTCGTTCATTTTACAGTTCGAAAGTCAAAGATCCGAATCAGTAAAAAAGTCGGTCTTCCCATCACTACTTGGCAGCTAGTGGATTAGACCCTTGACTGCAAGAGTAACCGCAGAAGAAGAAAGAAGCCGGAAGTGCGACTCTTGTTTTGCAGCTTTGTTTCCGGTTCCGTCTCGCAGGTAAAGATGAATGCTCCTCCAGCCTTCGAGTCGTTTCTCTTGTTTGAAGGAGAAAAGAAGATCAGCATCAGCAAAGACACCAAGGTACCCAACGCCTGTCTGTTTACTATCAACAAAGAAGACCATACGGTGGGAAACATCATCCGAGCGTAAGAGGAACACACACACGGCTAGCACTCTCAGAGCTAACACACAGTTAACAGAGTTGAGTTGCCCCCTGCTCACAATGGTGATAGACAGAGGACTCGTTTCGTTTTGTGCGGTTGTGAGATGTTCAACAATGACACATAAAGCATTTTAATCCTAACGCACACAGCTCACGTCGTACCCAACAGCTAATCACAAACACCGAGCTAACATACACACAGCCAATATGCACACTCAGAGAACATACACATACAGCTAACATACAGAGCTCACATCGTGCCTAACCCACAGCTAAAAGACTAATATTGTATGTTTTGAAATGGGCTAACAACAAGCACGCGCTGAATCCCTGACCTGGGTTGTGTTTGTTTCAGTCAGCTGTTGAAGGATCCCCAAGTTTTATTTGCTGGTTATAAAGTTCCTCATCCACTGGAACACAAGATCGTCATCAGAGTCCAGACTACATCAGACTACAGTCCACAGGTAAAAGGGTTCAGTAGGCAGAGAGCATCATGTGACCCAATAAAAGGTCAGGTGAAGTTGACGTGGTGACCATTATAACTTAGTGTGAACTCTATAATTATCCTGTCTAGTTGGAAGAGTAAGTTGGTGTTTACCTCCAGCTTTGGCCTGTGCTGTCAGTCACAGTGACAGGTGTCAGTGTTTGCAAAAAAAAAAAAACTGCAATTACCAGCATCTTGGCTGTTACTAATTGTCAATTGTCATTGATCTTTTTTTTCGTCAGTGTTTGCAAAAAAATAAAACTGCAATTACCAGTATCTTGGCTGGTCCACTGTTACTGATTGTCAATTGTCATTGATCTTTTTTTTCTCTCTCTGCTCTCAGGAGGCGTTCACCAATGCCATCACAGATCTTATCAGTGAGCTGTCGTTGCTGGAAGAACGTTTTAGAGTCGCCATCAAAGACAAGCAGGAAGGGATCGAGTGACAGCGCCCACATGATGAGCTCCTTTTTATGTTCTTGTGTGTTTTTATAAATAAAGTCGGATGTCTAAGTTGGCTCTGTGTGTTTACACAGGTTTAGATTTGTCACCAGCCGAAGAAACCTGCACCAGTCAAAAGTACTGTTTTATTTTATGCTATAATAAAAGAAATCCAACTATAATCTAAGGCAACCAATGAGATGAGTGTACACGGGTCACGTGGTGGAGGTAAAAATGCCGAGTCACAGGTCAGCATCTCTCTGCCCCTCCATGGCTCTCTTCATCTTCTCCACCATCCAACCAGGAACTGTAAAGGGTTTCATCTCGTCCATCCTGACGTCAGGACAGTCCCTGTGACAGTGATTACAACACACACACACCGTCAGTCACCATCCCTAATGGGCATGTGTACACACTGTTACCATGGAAACATACCAAAATGGACTTACTTGTATTCATCAGTGTGGGACAGGTCCTGAATGTCCTCTTCGATCAGCAGGTACGCCTGAGAGAAAACCACAAAAGACATTAAACCTGAGCTCAGAAAGGGATTTGATGGTCATGTGACAGGAAGTTACTTACCATTTTCCCTCCTGTTGCCCTCATGTGGTGTTTCTCTGCCAGCCACTGTTTGTCCTTCACATCTGCAGCATACTGACACAGGCATACACACACACACAGTCATAACAGTACACGCTTCTGTGACAAAATAGTTTGAATCTAAAAAATCATTGATGGAGGAGTCTATTATTAATGTGCAGCTCCGACAGTTAAGACAAAGAGTTGAATGGTAGAACTGAAATGATGGTCACAGTCAGTAGAACTGATGATTATTGAGCTAATAGTGAGCTCCTGGAGAAGACGAAATGTAAAGAATTATGGTTTGACATGGGAAGAAGGTTTGAGGTTTACAGACACTGTCTATGAGCTGGAGGAGATTAAGATGCTGAGCTCTTCACTGGAGTGACCCAGGAAGGACAAAGAGAGTAGTGATGTTGGAGATGGAGGAGAGGAAGAGCCCTTAAGAGTTAAGAGTTACCTTAAAGAGATCAGCATGTTTGATGTAGATCCGTCCTCTGGTGCCGCCCATTCCCAGTGCCCTGCGGTGATAATGACACAGTGACAGTGAACACGTGACCTGTGGTCAGATGTGAAGAACCAGAAGATCAACCTGAAGAACATCAAACGTGCTCCACTCATCCTGGACTACCTGGGTTTATTTGATTCGTGGACTGATGACATTTTGCTTCTCTACACTTGCTCATTATACCTTACAAAGACAAAGCTCCTACAGAAGGGAAGGCAGAGTGGAGGTAACGCTCTGCCCCTCAGTGCCCCCTCCTGTCCTGTGGCGCTTTCTAAAATCTAGAACATGAACGCCATAACGTCACGTGTAAAAGACACAAACATCAAAGGCATTCTGCTCTGGGGCGGTTTGTTACACCTGAACTACAACGCGTCACTGACGCTGCACTGCATCGTGTACAGAGTCAGACGTCCACTCACTTGTTTGCTCTGGACCCAAGAACAAATGTACTGCTGTCAGTCAGTCTGGATGGATCCCACTGGAACGAAAGACACAAAGAACTAATTAACTACTCTATAAACGTGTCACAGAGAATATATAACAGAGGTTAATAGTTATGTAGTTATAATTCCACAAAATTGTTTTATATTTTTTAATAAAAAGTCAGTCACACCCAACCTCTCCCTCTTTCTTCGGACTTTGTGGGAGAGGCTAGTGTTTTTCTGTTGCTCCTTGTTTTCAACATTTTATTTAATTCTGTACAATATGTTTATTTTATTTGTACTTTGTAGGGGCTCGGGTGGTGTCCAGAAGGAAAATTAATTTTGTTTTATGTAAATTCCGTCAGAATAATAAAAGCGTTGGTGGCAGCAGCACGATGGCTTTCATTAAACATAACGCAGAGGCTATAATAAAAGCCTTGGTGACAGCAGCACGATGGCTTTCATTAAACATAACGCAGAGGCTACACGGTTACAAATATACAGTAATTCTTAAAACGTTTTGTAATTTTTTTTTTTTTTTTGGACTAAGAACCCTCGGGGGGTTGTAGACCAGTGACTCACCTTTGGCCCCTCCCTCTTGATTGGCTCTGGCTTGGGCTTTGCTCTAAAAAAATACAGTACACACACGCAAACATGTCAGCTGTGACATCATCAACATTGTCATTGATGGTGAGGTACTCACTGGGAAAAGGTCAGAGGTCGTTCAGAGGAGATCAAGGACACAGCTGGACGAGTCTTCCTCTGAGAACATACAGTGAGTAGGTTAATGAATATTCATGGTAGCCGCCGTCACAGGTCAAAGGTTATTGTACCTTCTTAAAAAACGGGCTTCCTCTCGGACCATATTCTTCGTCAATGGGTTTGTACCTCTGTTGGAACCAGAATCATTGTCCCAAAATCAGAACAGTGAATGGGAATGATCACCTGATTGGTCAGTGCACTGTTCTCACCTTGACTGCAATCTCTGGCCCCACCCTCTTTACCTCCCCCTCAGGAAATAGCTGTTTGGCCTGGTGATGTCCGCAGAGAAGACATGAAGTCAGACTTTCAGATTTCAGAAAATTATGTGATCATAAGGGTCGGAGGTCAGACAACAGGAAGTGGCCTTACGTGTTCCAGGACGTTCCTGCAGGCATCTTTAACCAGTTGATCAGTCTGAACATCCTCCCCAATGTTTTCCTTCACGTTCTGAGCGGCTTTCTCAAAGAACTACAAAAGAGAAAGACGGTCACCGATTCATCAAATTTAAAGTGTGTTTCCTGTTGTCTATTAAGAAATGACCTCTGACCATCTGGTACTTCTTGAATACAGCCATGATATCATTGTTAAAGCTGGGCTGAAGAACTGCCCTCAGTAGGTCCATGGAAACCTGAGGGTCTGTAAAGCTGTATGTACAGAGAGAAAAGAGAGAGAGGATTTCAGATATAGCATATAGTCTGAGATTATTTTTGACCAACTTTTAGTTTTAGTTTTTTTGTCATTTTTTCTGGCGGCACCGGTCTTGCAGACCGCCTCTCGAACCGGTACCTGACAGTCATGTGAGAGCGTCTGCCTCGTCTGTGAATCTGTCGGTGTTTGATCATTACGTTCCACGGATTCTGAAAATAAGATGTCACGGTTAGTACCTCTGCTCCCACTCACAACAGAAATCTAAAGTCCCTCCGCTCCTCACCACGGGTTGCTTTGGCTGCTCCTCCCTGTCTTCCTGCGGCCAGTCCCGGCTCTCATCGCTTCGCTGGGCTCCCATAACAACAGTTCTTGCTTTTGGTTCTGTCCACTAGGACCAGGGGCCAAGCCGAGCTAGCTATGCTTTACTCTAAGCTAAGCTAAGAGTAAACAAGAAAGGCTAACGCTGTTGTAATGAAGGCTTCACAGGTTTTACCGCTGATCCGCCTCTTTATATAGTGAGCAACAGTATCGTTGATTAATAACTATCAGATGATCATCGATCGATTTTCTCCAACATTGATAAATACAGGATACTGACGTTACTTTGTTTCCTATGCAATTACGTCACATCCGCGTATCAAAATAAAGGCAGTATGGTTTACCGCATATTCTCTTGCACGGTGGAAGGGGGGCGTTGGGCTCCAACAGTTCGCAGGGCATCATAGTAACACAACAACAGTTCACGCTCACGATGCTCCTACAGTCAATCTAGAGTCAAAAACTGTGTACCCGTAGAAAACGTACGCACACCTGTGGAGAGCATGCGCATTCGATAAAGAAGGTTCGAATAATACCAACTGTTTAGAAGGTAAGAAAACGTCAATGTGGAACATTCAGTGTCCCGCGTACACCCAAATATTTGTAGTCTGAAACTGTCAGGACTGGAATGCAGCAAGTTCAAGAACTACATGGACCAGTCAAGAAAATGAAGGGTGGGACAAGTGTGAGGGAACCGAAATATGGAGCAGCTCGAATTGAACAGTTCTTCTTCTGAACAGTTGTCCACCAACAGACCCTTCAGTCAGTGTCGAAGAAAAGATGACACACACACACACAATGGAGAGAAGAAATGTAAGAACATCCAGGTCGGAACACAGTCACGAGAGAAAGAGGAGGCAGGTCACTGTTTGGATATAGTTTTACTGAACTGCAATTCCACTACTTCACCTGCAGGAAAAGGACACACTATTTACAATTCTGCAGCTGACGCGTTTGTACGGGTACCAGTTGACAAGGAAACTGGAGAGAACAGTGTCTTGGTTGTCATCGCCAGATAATTGTAGCAGGAATTCAAACAGTTTACTTTTTGATTAAACTGTTCAGTCTGTCTGTAGGTCTATGTACCATCTGTGGTCTGTCAGTCTGTAGTTTGTCGTCTGGCCTTAACCTCAGGATCAGCTGATTCATGCAGAGATAAAAACATCAGATTCTTTTCTAACATTACATACTGACCTTTGACACTTTGGTTTAGTTCAAACAAAGCTTTTCTTAAAAAAAAAAACAAACAAAAACAATGTTAAATTAATCGAATAAAAATAAGGAAAGACAGATGAGGAAACGATCACTGTACATTATCTACACCAACAGCCAATCACAGAAGCCGCTGACACACAGACGTCAGGAGTAAACGCATCAGAGTCCGACACCTTCACTTAAAAACAGGATGGCGGGATTTCATCCAATAGAAATGATAGCTGCCTTGTCAATCAATAGCAAGAGCATCAATGACCGGTTACATCACAGAAACTTTATTTATCTGTACTATTGGAGACGCTGTCATGAGCAGGAGCTCCTGGTGTTTTGATGTCAGAGCCTCCACCAATCATGGTGAGCTGAGTGCACGTGAATAAGTGAAGCACAAGAAGTGACAACAGGTCTTTATGTCACTCTTCTGTTTGAAGGGGGTGGGGGGGTGCATGTGCTGGTGAACAGATGAGACGATGATCAGGACAAATCCAGCCTGACCGAAGCGCACAGAGGGAGGGGCCTGCTCTTCACACTAACTTCCGCCTCCCTACACAGCAGCCATCTTGTCTTGAGGACTACTGTTGTTGCTGTTGTTACTGTTGTTGTTGCTGTCGTGACCCTCAGGTGACCTCACAGTACTCTGTGTCCTTTCAGAGGGTTTGGAAGTAGAGTCTCTATCCCCAGGTATAATGGGGGCGGGGCCAGGAGAGGACAGGAAAGAAGTGCGCAAGGTAGCAGGGCGGAACGCTGCCGTCAGTTCCGATAGACGTTCGGGGGTCGGACCCCACTTTGCAAAACCTGCATCATTTTGAAGGAAGAGGACGGCGGTTCCATGGACAGCACGGTAGTACATTTCCTCCCTGTAACCATAGCAACATAGTATAATCAAATACCAAAGTGGATATATACATACACACACACACATATATATATATATAAAGAGAGAGAGAGAAAGAGAGAAATGGCGACAGCTAAAAAATAACTAAGCGAGGGACAGTGAGCGGGACAGTGCGACAGTGTCGAGGCTGTATACATATATACATATATATACATATACATATATATACATATATACAGTATATACATATATATATACATACATATATATACATATACACACACACACACATATATATATAAAAATATAAATAAACAAACAGTGATCCCTCTCCTGTCACGGTAGTTGTGTTCCAAGACCCACCGCAAAGTAGGGGCGAGATATGCAAGGTAGAGGCGAGATACTTTTTATATTACTTATATATACATTGACCCTTTACGAACCTCCCCCACATTGTTATCAACCATCCCTAGACTGTTTTACCCTTTCCCACACAATTATATGCACAGTAGAGTTGTATAATGCAGGTGAGCCCAATTTGAGTAATCAAGCCTCTCCTTATTTTTAGTAGAAGCCAGGACCAAAGAGAGAGTAGAGTAAACAGAGGAGTGCATACTGGCCAGGCACAGCTAAGGAGCACACAATATCGTAAAGAAAAATAAAAAAAAAAAGGCTGCTAACTGTCATCTGTGTCAGCGTCTTACGAGAGCACAAACTTTACAGCGACATACGGTGCAGAGCAAAGTGAACGAGTGAGAGGCAGACAGACAAGGGGAGATGCTGAGAGATGCTACGATGCATGAGCCAATCAGCATGAGGAACACAATGCCGTGTTCGATGTCCTCTAGGTAAACAAAGCTACCAGCGACTGAATGGCTGCCAGTCCTGGGTTGAGCACTCGTAACTAGACTGCAGACTTGCAATAGTTGCAGACTCATAACATTAAATACTCGTATTCTGGGTAGCTTGTATCTTGGGAGTCCACCGTGTGTGTGTGTGTGTAAAGATAAGAGACTTTAGTTGCAGTACTAGTACCTCTTGCAGACATGCTGGCTACCAGAGCGATACTCGTGTTCATAGGCTGTGATACTCAGCTGGTGACGAAGGAAGACACTTGCTTCCATGCGGGTCAGGGCTGGGGTCACAGGGTCACGCCACTCGGGAACAAAGACGATGAAGGACAGGGGCTCTGACGACTGACCTAGCAGCTCCTGATGACAGACAGGACTGAATTATTGTGAGTTTGGACCAGAGCCAGATACATACCCCACAGTCAGTAACATCACGGACCTCAAAGTGTGTCACCATGGCATCCATAAACTCCTCACAGAAAGGGGGGTTGGCTTCAAATGATCCACTGACTGGAGTGAAGGTCAGGAAGGGCCTATATAGCACATAGATAGTTACTCTGACAACAGCTGTATTATGTGAGCATGGCTGGTCATGTGGATGCAGTCCAAGTGTTTTACCCTCTGGAGCCAAAGAAGCCATCGACGTCCGGAAAGGCGGAGCAGAATTGTTTGAAGTAGCAATTGAGCGGCGAAGCAAAACATTCAAAGGAAACACCAAACTGTCGGTTCAATGCCTCAAACACAGTTACAGGTAGTGCCCCCTGCAGGCCTGTCCCCTCATTACCACTGCCAAACATCTCCTGCACACAAACATACACACAATTAGTTGTAACGCCTGAGAAAAGGCCAAAAAAAAACGTTGACTTGTGGGCACAGTCAGCTGACCTGGTATCTCTTTAGGAGGCACCAGACTCTTGACAGGAACTTCTCAAAACGAGGGTCATCTATGCAGCTGTACCTGTACAGGAGCTCCTGTATAGAGGGGGAAGGTAAGACAGATCAACAGACAATCTGCTGGACCAGTTCAAAACACTGCTCTCTGCGTGTACAGTGAAGTGACAATATTTTTCAGAGATCCTCCAGTTGTTAGGAGTCCTACAGGAAGACACTGCAGAATGAAGTCCATCAGAACAACACGCTGGCATCAGGTAAGTCCTGTACCAAACTTCGGTTCTTTTATGCTACTGAACCAAATGCGTCGGTAGTAAAAAGTATCAAAAAAATCATCCAATGTTAATCATGGGATCAAGATCTGATCATGCTGCTGGCGATTGGCTGTATCGTTACACATGTTTGCGTCGTGCAGGGAAAAAATACATATGTGGTTATCAGCAATGTTTTTTGGTTATGCTCACAGACTGTTCATTTACCCATTATGGAAATTATCTGTTGTTTATTTTTTCTGTGATGAAAAATTACCTGAGCTAACAAACTCCCTCAGGAATTGTTCTGTAATATGTAATGTCATTTTCTTTTTGTTAGCATTGGTATTATAAAATTATATTGTATTGAAAAAAAAAAGGGAATTGTTGTTGAAAACTGCAAAATGATTGATACCCAGCCCTACGTTCTGGTGACACGTCGTCGTGACTGTTTGTTTTTCTGACCATGTATGTGTCGTTTTTGCTGCCTGTTGGCTGCCGTCGTGAGGAAAATGTGTGACTTTTATAGAAGTAGAAGAAAGCAAGAATAAATATCCAGGTGGAAAGCCGTCCAGATGGAATAAGAAATAACAACTGTCTTCATGAATCAGCACTCATTCAAAATGACCACTAAAGGTTATCTTAAATTTAGCTCAAAACAGCCAAATTAAATCAAGAGTTTGCTAAGAAAAACGTAGCTTAAACAGGAAACACTGACCAGTTTACTGAAGTGACCCCGGTTCACTTTCACCATCTCTCCTTTAAAGCGGAGACACGCAACGTCATTCTCAAAGTGGAGCTCCACTCGAGGCAGCAGTGGCGTGGGAATGGACAGACGAACCGGGTAACAGTAGACGAGGCGCGACTGCTGCGAAGGAGACACACACGTCTCTGCTGGACACACACATTCACATATTAGACTGTGAGTACATGTGAGTTAACCACTGTTAGGTGGAGCTGTTTGTACCTGCAGGGGACGGGTCCTGCAGCAGACTAAGATGTGTTTGCCTCAGTCGACGACTGTACTCGGATGACAGCTGGAAGATCTTGGAGCAGATTCCCTCCACAGAGTCTTTGGCGACAGCAGCCACATGAGGCCCACACTGCTGCCTCAGGTGTTCCAGCCGGTCCTACACATGCACACGCGGGCGCACAAACACACAGAAATGTCAGGTGTGTTTCGGCTGTCGGGAGCCTGTGAATGGACTTGTCCAGTGCTGGTACCATGTAGTCCTCCTTGCTGGCAGAGTGATCTCGACGAAGCCAACTCATGGTGTCCTCAGCATTCCACTTCACCACCTTCCTGCTCTCTGGGCTGGCATTTCTGTACAGGTCACAGAGCCAGGTCAGAGCGCACACACATTGGATAATGACACAGCACTACTGGACAGGACTGGTCTACCTAGAGTCGATCATCTTCTTGGCAGCTTCAGCGTATTTAAAGAGAAGCTTCCGGGCCTCCTCCTTATATTTAATACGAGACAGCCTGAGGAGAGACAGACAGGTCAGAGACAGTCTGAGGAGAGACATACGGGTGACAGAGTGACAGCCACAAGGACAGACAAACAAGGAGGCGCTGACCTGACGGGGATGTCATTCATCAGCTCTCTGAACATGGATGGAGAGATGACAGGGTCACAGTCGCTGGGTAGCAAAGGGTCATGACCTTTATCGATAATCTTCCTCTCTAGTAGCCACCGATTGAATGACTCCCGTGGAGGATCAATACCTAAACGGAGACACAGATAGACACACACACACACGTCAGTTGTCTTTCTTTGTCCACCCCGTTTTAAGAACATCCACAGAAACATAACAAAGTCAGAGGTCACTCGTCGCAATGACCCGGTGGACCGAGTCCCACACGCACAGTGGTCACTGTGAGGAGTGACTTCTGTGTGTGAAGTCAGTCCACCAGGTCATCTCATCAAGAGGTTGAGCAGAAGGAACTGGACTGACTCAGTCTTCTGACCTCTCACTTCCCATCTTCTTACAGATGAGGAGGAAGAACCTCCTCCAGGAACCTGAGTCAGTCAAGTTTTTTTTAACATCAGAACATAAACTGACCATGGGGGAGGGGGGGAACAAAGGACCAGGAGTGCCTAGTTCAACAGCAGCAAAGACTGAGGACTATTTTTTCTCACAAGAAATGCAAACACTACAACACTAGCGCGATGACTATTTTTTTTCTCATAAGAAATGCAAACACTACAACACTAGCGTTTCTGCGCGAACATCAGACCCCACCTTCTCTCTGATGACACAGCTCATGATAGTGTTGTCTTAGTTTAGTGACCAGTTGTGCCCTCTGCAGTTCAATTTCAGGGTGAGGGGGCAGGTGACTGGCAGGGGCCTGTTCTCTGATCACAGCATTGGTCTGAACATCCAGGTCCCAGTAAATCCTAAACACAGGAATATCAGTTAGTAGGACCACACAGGCGGCACACAGAAAGACACCCGGTCCCACTACTCACACGGCTGGTCGATAAGGCGCGGGGGCGGGGCTTGGTGTAGTGGGTGTGGTCGTCTGTGCCGGTTTGTCCTCGGGAGCAGCGCTCCAGGGCTTTAGGCCAGGTGTGCTGGGGGAGATGGGTGTGGTGGGTTCCACCTGCATCCAGAACATGTTAAAGCTGTTAAAGGCTGACTGTTTTCAATGCTAATTTCTACAGTCAGGTCGAGTCCTGACTGTTTTCAACACTCGTGCTAAGGCTAATGCTAATTTCTACAGTCAGGTCGAGTTTTGTCCTCCATTACCTTAGAACGTTTAAGGCTGTTAGGCCCCACGCCCTGCTCCTCAGAGATCCTCCTCTTCCTCTGACCATTACCTTGGTTGGTGTCTCCAGCCTCTGCTGGAGCTGCATTCAACCCTAAAGGATCAGACTGGGGACAGACTGACAGATGAGGGCAACAGTTCACTGTGTCCACATAGGTAATATTGTCAGGTTACACTGACTCACAATGACATCATGCTGACCCAGAACTGGGACCTCCCACAGACTCTGATTGGTGAATCTATTGAAGTAATAAGGTCGGTTTTCCCTCCGAGACCAGCACTTAGACCAGCCAGCCTGTACAAGTTCATCTGAGAAAGAGAAAGAGAGAGAGATAGAGAAGGAGAGAGAGACCTTTGAGTTCTTCTTTATTAATTGAGAGTAGACAATTACACGCTTAGAAAAACTAAAATAAGAAAGAGTTTTTCAACAAAAGAAAAATAAAAAACAAGCAAAACCTACAAGAAATGTAAAACCAAGACTTCCAAGCTGGGGGTCATATGATGAAAAGTGACTTAGTCTGTGGAACTTTTATTTTTTCTGCTTAATTTAAAAAAAAAAAAAGTTTGCCAGGGTGAGGGGTGTGCTATTTTTGGTTGAGTAACTGTGAGCAAATATGAAAGTGAAAGTAAAATATTTGTCATCGTGACACAGCACACCACTGCACACACTTTTCCAGAATCCATGTGGGAGATTCTCACTGGCCTACCACAACTGGACGATACAACCATAGCGTCCCTTGAGTCCCTTGTCCATCTTGAGGAACTGGCTACAGCTATAAACCAGCAAAGTTGTGGCTGACCTCTGCTTTTAACCCATCACCTAAGTCAGCAGGGGGAGCTTTAAGCAGTGTGTGGGAACTGTGCCATGGTCAGAGCACTTTTTTTTAACATTTATTAAATAAAAAGGTGTAAGCTTTTTCCTGATGTAAGAAAAACAGCTCCACTTCCAGTTCTTGTGTCACTACAGTATGTCTGTAAGATCTCTAATTAAAAACAAATTGTCCATTGTCAAAGTCTGATTGGAAGTGTATGATTGAGTCCATGGATTTTTTTGAGATTATTAGAAAGACACTTAACGATGATTTTGTAGTCTATATATTATAAAGAGACAGGTCTCCAGTTTTTTAGAAGATCTACAGTGGGTACGGAAAGTATTCAGATCCCTTTAAATTTGTCACTCTTTGTTTCAATGCAGCCATTTGCTAAAATCAAAAAAGTTCATTTTATTTCTCAGTAATGTACACTCAGCACCCCATCTTGACAGAAAAAACCCAGAAATGTCGAAATGTTTGTAAATTTATTAAAAAAGAAAAAATGAAATATCACATGGTCATAAGTGTGGCCACCACTGCTATGATTTTCTTCCAGAAAAAAAAAATCTCTTTTTCCAAAATCTGCATCAATTAAAAATCTCTGTGTCTAGTGTCATAAAAGTATTGTTGGCCAAAAAAGTTTACCTTGGGTTTTTCCTATATCAAAATATTCATCGATTGTTAGTCTCCAATGTTCCCAGAAAATGTTTTTCTCAGTTTTATAACTGAGTTAATAAAATTATCTGTATTGAAGATAAAGTCAACTGATGGGGGGCCAAAGATTTCATCCAAAAAACTTTTTCTTTTAACGTATAATAGGGCAGAGGTGGCTTAGTGGTTAAGGAAGCGGACTTGGGTCGGGAAGACTTCAGGTTCGAGTTACCGAGTCGGCAAGTTACCACTGAGTTCTGAGCAAGGCACTGTCCTGGGCAGCTGGGCAGCTTAAAGCTGCCCACTGTTCACTTTGGTGATGGGTTAAAAGCAGAGTTCACATTTCGTCACAATGACAAGTAGTTCACTTTCCTCACTTTCCTTCCTTTCCTAGCGTGACAGATTGGTGATGTTGTTGATGTTCTAGTGTGACAGATTGGTGATGTTGTTGATGTTTTAGATTCGTTATTTATGTGTCTGTGTGTCATTGTCACATACATGTTATGTTTGCGCTTTTCTTTCAGTGCCTGTATGAGGCCGCCTGTCACCAGTCCTACTGTGTTCTGTCTCTCACGGCGAGGCAGTGAAGTGTATCGCAGGCCACGTTGGCTCAGTTGACTGCCTTGCAACGTCACTTCCAGGTGACAGAGCTGCTCGCTGTGCTGACACAGTGAGTTTTTGTGGTCGACATCACCACATTTAAAGTATTTCATGCTCCCGGAGTGTGGAAAGAAAATAAATGAAATGTCCATGAACTGTGCCTGGTTGCTCAAATACATAAAAGCCTGTCTTTGCAGAGACTGAACGTGTTGCAGTCTGGCATCTTTAGATCCAAGGCGCATTGTTCTCAGTCCACTGGCAAATCTTCTGAAACAACTCAGTTCTTTTTGAATGGGATTGTTTGGGATGAAGGGCAGGACACCAAACACAGTGATGCGGATGTACGGCAGAAACAAAGGACACGCTGCAAAAAACTCTCAATTTAATACCAGGCCTCTATCCACTAGCAAGTTTATCAAGTGTTTATCACAAACAAATACAACTACTGCTTTGTTCATCCAAGAAACGTATGTTATATTTCCATGTCCGTTTTGTTCTCCCACTGCCAGGAGAACCTGCTCCACTGTATATTTGGAGTCAGCCACGACTCTACACCATGTCTGATTGGCAGCGCAGACAAAACCTCAGAAGAGAGGGACACCATGACTGACAATAAACCCAACCAATTAGATCGACTGAAATATAATACAAACCAATGTTATAAAATACTTATTTGCTGATGAAAGATAAAAGTTATGGATAAAAGCAAACGATTCTCAAACAACTCCACTCCCATGTGCCTCACACAATCATACTCCAAACTCCCAGCATGCAGTGAGACGGTGACAGAGAGCCAGGGGGGTGGGGGGTGAGAGAGGGAGAGACAGAGAGAAGGACGGAGAAGGAAGAGACAGAGAAAGAGTGAGATGGGGGAAGAGAGAGAGAGAGAGAGAAAGATGGACAAAAAGAGAGAGAGGGGTGGGTGGTCCAGGTCCAGGTCAAAGAGAGAGATAAAGGTTGTACCTGGGAGCTCAGGTGGTTTGGTGGAAGGAGATAGAGGTGATCCTTGGGAGGAGGTGGAGCTGGAGGGAGACAAAATCACTGGTGCCTCCCCCTTCACCGATCCCTGGCTGTCACTTGACATTTTAACTGTTCATGAGAAAGATAGCCACCTGCAGGAACAGACCACAGACACAAATCAACAAATCATGAAAATGAGATGATAAAACTAAAACCAACAGGTCCATCAACAAGTTAAACTTGGATGTGTAATTACCCTGCTATTCCATCAATACTCATGGGACTAAAGATCAGATGAGCTGGGGGTTTTTTTTGTTACCCACACAATTGCTTCGTACATTTATATTATGTAAATATATATATTATGTAGACTAAAGATCAGATGAGCTGGGTTTTTTTTTTGTTACCCACACAATTATACACTTATATTATGTAAATATATATATTATGTAAATAACATGTGGGCTATTGTATATATTCTCTTTATTTGTGGAAATGTGAGCCTCGTGTATTGTACTGTTTACTAGTATTTTATTCTGTGTTCACATGATAAAATGGTCTTGGCTTTGAAAACACTGTTCAATCTAATGCAAATGTGGATCTCAGAAACAAATTACTGCAATTCAGTCAAATATTTATTAAATTATAAAAAAAATGACATCTCTTAGTTCTTACTCTGACCTCCAATTGGAAAGGAAGTACAGAAAGTGAACTACTTATCATTGCGACACCACTGCACACAACGAAATGTGCCCTCCGCTTTTAATCACCAAAGTGAACAGCTTTAAGCTGCCTCAGTGGTAACTTGGCAGCTGGTGGACTCGATGCCTTTCAGACCCAAGTCCGATTCCTTAAGCACTAAGCCACAGCTGTGTGTGCGCTTAGTGGTTAAGGAAGCGGACTTGGGTCTGAAAGGCATCAGGTTCGAGTCCACCAGCTACCGTGGCACTGTCCCCACACACTGCACACCCTAGGCACATTGGTGATGGGTTAAAAGCAGAGGTCACATTTCGTTGTGTGCTCTGTCACATTGACAAGTAGTTCACATACTACTGCAGCAAAGAAGAACTTTATTAATCCCACGGAAGTTTGCTTCAGGGAATTTAGGATCATCCACCTACAGCTGCTGCTTCCATCCATTCATTTATCCATCTCAAGTAGTAAAGGTATTTGACAACCCTAAATGAAATATTATATAAAGTACATTATAGAAAATATCTTCAGGACAAGCTTTTAGGTGAGAGATTATTTGAACCCAAACCCCATTGGTCACAAGTTCTGGGTGAAGCCTTTGTCAATTACAGACCATTTGATTGTGTAGCTTCATTGTATGTTGTTCAAATAAGACTTAGCAAACGTGTTTATTATTGTACTATTATTGTCATGATAAATATTTATTTAGTATGACAGACGACTGCAGTTTTTGTGTAAACATTAAAAGGTTTGTGTTAATAGAAAAATGACGGCGTCCGGCTGAGACGTTTCATCATGGCGTACCGATATTGGCACAATAAGACACAAGTCAGCTTTTGAATGACTTTCTGGTAATCGATTATCAGCAGATCCGTCGTGTTTTTAAATGCGCCTTTTTTTACCCAACACTGTAGAGCGCCATGGTTACACGCATGCGCACTTACATCCTCTGAGACAAACACGGAGGGAAGCGGGGAAGATATGAGGGGGAGGAGGGGTTCAACAAAAGGCTGCTGCTGCTCCGACTGAGCCCAGGCTCCACACACAGCCTCTCGGTACCATGTCCCGTTCAATTTAACTACGCTATTATTACTCAAATACGCAGATATGGTAACGGGCCGCCGATAGTTCCGTTCCTAACGGCCATTTCGCGTGACCCGCTTAGGTCGACGGTTGTTGTTTAGGCGCCACTTCTTACACAAGATGGCGGACACGCCCCTACCACGGTGAAGACCATCTTGCAAAACAATTCGGTCTTGTTCTTTGGACTTAACCCCCGTGCATGCACCTTACCCAGGATATCCGATGGCCCGGACCTTCCACCACACCTGGATGCATTTTTAGTGATCATTCGGGGCCATTTGCCCTTACCTTTACCGGTGTGTTTGCGGAGAGTCCTGAGTTCTGCCCGTTTAATTCGAGTCCTCCGCTCCGCTCCCTCCCCGCCTGCTCAGACATCTTTACAGGGACCCGGGCTGAGCTACTGCGCAGGCCTGGCGGAGTACCCGCTTCCTGTTTTCATGCGTCCTGTTTTTGTCGCCATGTTTAGCAGGTCAGCGAGGATAAATAAATGAATTAAAATGTTATCATGACACATTCACAGCCTGGCTCTCACAATTTCTGTCTATAACCACAATAAAAACGATATATAAAAACTTGCCTTATACGCATTGTTTCTTTTTATTTTTTTAGTGTCTTTGATTACATGATCTTTACATTCAGTTTAAATCATTAGGAGCCTGTACCCTAACTAAAAGTGGACGACTAAAAGATTGTAAAAAATAATAATATTATAATGTAATAATTTTATAATGTATAATAATTTCGTGATCCCTTGTTACAAGGTATGGATATAATGAAATAATGGTATTAAATACACAAATGTATCATTAATTTAGATATGAATTCATTTTCTGTAAAGAAAAAACAATTTTATTATTTCATAGTCCTATGTTGTATGGTTTTCTGTAAAAAAAAAACATTAATTATTTAAGTATTATTTCATGGTATGTGTTGTATGGAGGACTGAGGCATTTAACACCTGCGGCCTGATGTACTAAACATGCGTAGATTTCAATACTTTCAAGACTTACAGGAGTGGGCAAAAACCTCAGCTTGTACATAACACATAGGGATCAATGTCACTGTGTGACTGTAATGGAGGGTGTACAATCTGTTCATGCTGTTGAAGCCCTGCAGTGTGATCATGGAGAATGTGACACTGACACTGATGTGGCAGTCATCGCTGTAAGTCTGCAGACAAATTTACCATGCAGCTTATCATTTTTCACAGGAACGGGCAACAGGACACGCATCATTGACATTACCAAGGTGTCATCAGCTCTCGGAACCAGTGTGTGTTCAGCCTTGATTGTCATACATACACTCTCTGGGTGTAACTCCACAAGTGCCTTTTATGGTAAATGCAAAAAAAAAAAAAGACATTTTCTGTAGCATGTGAGAAAGAAGAGCACCTTAAGGCTTTTAAAAATATGGGTGCTAACTTTAATTTGGACCACTCAACAATTGTCACCTGTATGATCAGCCAGCTGCTGAAAATGTCAGTGAGGCTTGGTACAAGACTGTCTGTATGGCATCATCAGACTTGCCAGAATTGTCTATTCCCCCTACAAGCGATGCCCTCCAGCAGCACTGCAAAAGGGCAAATTATCAGGCTGCAGTCATGAGGTCCTGTGTCAAACAAAATAAAGGTGCTCTATCACCTGCTGGATACGGTTGGCACCTAGAAGATGGAAACCTACAGGTCACATGGATGATAAGAAATCCGGCCCCTGACCGTGTTTTGCACAGAAAAGGAGTTGTATAGATTAGCGAGACAGAGAAATTAAGCTGGGAAGGATGTGCGCCCGTGAGGTTGATTAAGGACAGAGAGGGGAATGTGATCACAAGTGAGGAAAGCCACCACTAGAGAGGGCTCGCGTACCACAGTTTGAGAAACACTGCTCTAACTAATATCAATCGTCCCTCCTTATCACTTATATGAAATAATTTTTTCAAATTGTAATTTGCCTGAAAAAAAATGAATAGTGACTTCTCTTCGTTGTCCAGAATTATAAGAGAAGGACACATGTAAAATCCTTTCGTTTTAGTTTCTCGTGTTCCTTAAAATAAAATGAAAAAATGGTGGTAAAGGGCCTTCAGTTGCCTCAGTGTCCAGTGTCCGACCGTTTTTAATGTTTCTATCGCCAATCATTGTTCCTATTTTTAGAACGAAGAAAACCCTAATCATGTACGGGTCTTTGCCTTGTCTGTCTCTCCGGGAAAGTCTTGAAGAAAGAAAAATAATCAAAAACTCACCACGAGTCACATTAACATTCTAATTTTCTATTTTTTTTTTTTTTTTTTTTTTGGCGTCTGAATACTTGGTGTTTCTAACTATAGTCCCGGTTATGATCCTTGTTAATCTGGTCATTGGTCTTTCTCGCTGTGCGCCATGATAATCTTCGGATCTGCTCCAATAAAATCTCCGTGCGTTTGATGACCGTTACCTGGAATCCCCTTTTTCCATGTTGCTGGTCGCCTCCTCCACCGAGTCGTATAACACGGTTCCCTCCGGATAAAAGACCCCTCATCCTTGCAGGAAACGGGGTTTGGAGCCAAATTTTCTTTCCTTAAATACAAATTCTATCTCTGCATATTCCTTCCGCTGCTTCAAAACCTCCAAAGGTGGATGGTGGTTTTGGTATCAGGACGCGATGCGCTCTCTCAACTCAATTTCATGATGCTGTGAAACACAGGACTAGCAAATAATTCAATATATAGTGAAATAATTATATATTTTACTTTAAACTATGACTATCTTTGTTTGAATTTTGGATCCTCTCCGGATCATATTTTATGGAAAAACAAAACTAATCACATATCTTACTTATGGAACTCAAAGAATTTAGATTAAAAAAATTAATGGATAGGGAATGAAAGTTAAATGTAAACTTTATACAATGTTAGAACAGTCTTCACACTGGTTTTACTGGTGAATTTTACTTGGTTAAAGTTAAGGTAATATCTACTAAGGCAATTCTGTCAGTAGCAGGGATTCCTTGTGATTTTACCACGTTGGTTGAAGGTGTCATATCCAAAAATCATTCAAACTTTACAACTGAATTTCTTAACTTGGGACGAGGACAGGATGTTGTCAAATATCATACCTCTGCTGCTGAAAGCTTGCTAAATTACAATAAAAACCGAAATTGTCCACTCCAAACACATCAAGTCCTTAAATACAGTGTGAGAGCTCTGCGCGTCAACAGGGTCGCAGCTCAAACTTGCAGATCAGGGTTTAAGAGTTTTGCTCTAGCAGCACCAGATCCACGGCTGCATCCACGTCCTCCACGATATGACATGGTTCTATTAGATGTGGTTTCAGAGCCAGATCTCCATCATCATGGGACACCATCATCATGCCATTGGTGTTAGTTAAGGGCAGGTGGGGATTGTATACACCAGTGCACACCTAAAAAGAAGTAGACAGGTGTTCATAATTGTTATGCAACATTACATATGATAAATTATTGTATATATTATAATATATAATATATATATAATATATTATATATAATATATATTATAAAAACATATATTATAAAATATAACATATATTATACCATATATTAATATACATATAACATATATAACATATATTATATATATTATAATATATATTATAAAAATATATATAAAATATATTATATTATA
>NC_024317.1:20204880-20205825 GCF_000523025.1 Cynoglossus semilaevis
ATTAGTCATTAGTGTGATATTGTTACACATGTTACAAAAGTATTAGTCTTTACTGTGATATTGTTACACATGTTACAAAAGTATTAGTCTTTACTGTAACATTGTTACACATGTTACAAAAGCATTAGTCATTAGTGTGATATTGTTACACGTTACCAACCACCCTAACTGGGATTCAATCTTGCCCAGGAGGTGAACCCTGGGGTTCCACACCAATGACAGAGACATTGCCTCTGGGCCAATGGACCACTAGAACCAAATCAGCTATTGTAGATTATGTGGCCAACAAGAAACGTGCCCTGTTACAGGTCATAAACAGTGTTGGTTTAGATGCCTTTTCAGCTGTTGGTGACAGGTTTCATAGATAGTGTAGGTACCCAATAGCGTAGATTGTTTTGATGTCGTGGTTCTGGTTCTGTTTCTTCAGCAGATGCTCAGCGTACTGATATGTCAGCAGACTGGGTTTTCCCAGCAGCTCTTTGTACTGCAGTTGTCGACCCGTCAGCTTCCTGTAGACAGACTCCAGACACAACATGAACATCCCATGACCAAACCTACGGGAGAGCAACACGTGAGGATTACAAATGTTAGCAGAGAATTCATTACAACTCAGGACTTGTTGTCGTGTGTCGATGTCTGTGGTTCACCTGGGAGACGGGGCCTCGGCCATCCACATTAGGTCTGTGTTACAGGCCAGGACTGGCAGCTGTGTCGACAGCTCAGTGTCATACTTGTGACCAGGGCTCCCATTGGTCAGAAGCACATCCATTAACAGTTGGAGGTTTGTCTCCCACCTTATTGGCTCCCCAAACAGTATAATCACTACAGTAACATGGCATGTTATAGTCAAAGTAAAAAAGATTGTCTTTATAAAGTAACACATGTTACAAAAGTATTAGTCTTTGCTGTGATATTGTTACACATGTTACAAAAGTATTAGTCTTT
>NC_024317.1:20205878-20206137 GCF_000523025.1 Cynoglossus semilaevis
TTTACTGTTGTTACACGTGTTACAAAAGCTTTAGTCTTTACTGTGATATTGTTACACATGTTACAAAAGTATTAGTCCTTACTGTGATACTGTTACACGTTACAAAAGTATTCAGCTGTGTCGACAACTCAGTGTCATACTTGTGACCAGGGCTCCCATTGGTCAGAAGCCCATCCATTAACAGTTGGAGGTTTGTCTCCCACCTTATTGGCTCCCCAAACAGTATATTATTGTGATATTGTTACACATGTTACAAAAG
>NC_024317.1:20206616-20207694 GCF_000523025.1 Cynoglossus semilaevis
TGTCCACAGGTAAAGACACACACACACACACAGATAAATACTCTAGATATATATATATATATATATATATGACAGAAATTAAATTGAGAACCACTGCAGTACTCACAGGTAATTTTGGTCTCCTGTTGTGGTCCACCATGTCCAGCAGGGGGTGGTGTTCTGCGAGCTGCTCCATGCTCACAACTTTCTGAAAACCCAGTCTGTCCTGGTGGTCAGGAATCATAAGAAATGTTCAAGCTTCACTTGAGAAGCTTCTCTCCCAACTCTTGGCTTTCTTGGTGACTCACTAATGAGACGTTCACATAATGATGATGTTTTCAAAGAAGAAAGGGGGTCGAGGGACCAAAGGTCAGTGATGGGTCAGTCGCTGAAAGGATACGTGTTGGCGATCTCCATCACTGGACCTTGTCCTGATAGGAGGACACATTTATCATGGAAAGTCTTCAGCAGCTGCAAAGGACTATGGGAAAGAAGCACCTGCTCTGTGGTGATCTATACACAAACACAAAGAGAGAACTCACATGGCTGTGTCATCCAATAAAAGCCCAGCTACCAGAACACATGGTTTGTTTGTTTGTTTTTTTTTTGGTCTACCTGGACATTAAAGAGATGAGACAGCTGCTGGGCTTTGTGGTGTCTCTGACAACTTCCTGCGTTAGTGACAAAGACGACAGGAAACAGGAACCTGTCATTTCTGTCCAGAAGTTTTCTCAATGCTCTTTGAGCGGCGGGAATCACCGAGCCCCCACGGAGCAGGACACCATCGACATCAAAGAGGAAGCCAGCCTGATTGGACACAGTAGTCAGGAGACAAGAGGAACAGGTGTTGATATAGAGCCATTATTGTTATTGTTGTTGTTGTTATTAGCATGGGTTCTTTCAACAGCTCTGCTGTTAACATGTAGCTACCCTGGTTATACACTGGCCTGGCCAAAAAAAAAAAGTCGCCACCTGGATTTAACGAAGCAAATAGGTAGGAGCCTCCTATTGGATAATTACTGCATGGGCGATTATCTTTCAGCTGGCAACAAGTTATTTAACCCCAACTGGTGCAATGAGTTGCTTCTCATTTCCTAAA
>NC_024317.1:20207847-20208624 GCF_000523025.1 Cynoglossus semilaevis
TGTTACAAAAGTATTAGTCTTTACTGTGATATTGTTACACATGTTACAAAAGTATTAGTCTTTGCTGTGATATTGTTACACATGTTACAAAAGCTTTAGTCTTTACTGTGATATTGTTACACATGTTACAAAAGTTTAGTCTTTACTGTGATATTGTTACATGTGTTACAAAAGAATTAGTCATTAGTGTGTTATTGTTACACATGTTATAAAAGTATTAGTCTTTACTGTGATATTGTTACACGTGTTACAAAAGCTTTAGTCGTTACTGTGATATTGTTACACATGTTACAAAAGCTTTAGTCTTGACTGTGATATTGTTACACGTGTTACAAAAGGATTAGTCTTTACTGTGATATTGTTACACGTGTTACAAAAGCTTTAGTCGTTACTGTGATATTGTTACACATGTTACAAAAGCTTTAGTCTTGACTGTGATATTGTTACACGTGTTACAAAAGGATTAGTCTTTACTGTGATATTGTTACACGTGTTAAAAAACTATTAGTCTTTGCTGTGATATTGTTACACATGTTACAAAAGCTTTAGTCTTTACTGTGATATTGTTACACATATTACAAAAGCATTAGTCATTAGTGTGATATTGTTACACATGTTACAAAAGTATTAGTCTTTACTGTGATATTGTTACACATGTTACAAAAGCTTTAGTCTTTACTGTGATATTGTTACACATGTTACAAAAGCATTAGTCATTAGTGTGATATTGTTACACATGTTACAAAAGCTTTAGTCTTTACTGTGATATTGTTACAC